>NW_024098398.1:635000-915000 GCF_016545835.1 Crotalus tigris | reverse complement strand
AAATGCCAAATCCAGTCTGAACATCTGGCTGACTGTGCGATGATCGATAATAATAATAAAGTTGTAAGGGACCTTGGAGGCCATTTAGTCCAACCCCATGCTCAGGCAGGAAACCCTATACCATTTCGGACAAATGGCTGTCCTGTCTCTTCTTAAAAACTTCCAGTGTTGGAGCATTCACCACTTCTGGAGGCAATTTGTTCCACTGGTTAATTGTTCTGTCAGGAAGTTTCTCCGTAGTTCTAGGTTGCTTCTCTCCTTGATTAGTTTCCATCCGTTGCTTCTTGTCCTGCCTTCAGGTGCTTTGGAAAATAGCTTGACTCCCTCTTCTGTGTGGCAGCCCCTGAGATATTGGAACACTGCTATCCTGTCC
This sequence comes from Crotalus tigris, assembly GCF_016545835.1. NCBI lineage: Eukaryota > Metazoa > Chordata > Lepidosauria > Squamata > Viperidae > Crotalus > Crotalus tigris. The sequence goes on along the minus strand of NW_024098398.1, from coordinate 914,627 downwards.
CCCCTTGTCCTTCTCTTCATTAAACTAGACATACCCAATTCCAGCAACCGTTCCTTGTATGTTTTAGCCTCCAGTCCCCTAATCATTTTTGTTGCTCTTCTCTGCACTCTTTCTAGAGTCTCAACATCTTTTTTACATCGTGGTGGCCAAAACTGGATGCAGTATTCCAAGTGTGTCCTTACCAAGGCATTGTAAAGTGTTATTAATACTTCATGTGATCTTAATATTACTATAAGGAAAGCCACACCAAGGTAACCCAGCAGTAATCAGAGATATCTGCACTAAGATTTAACTAGCAGTATAGGAACTAAAATGTAGGAGGTGAGCAGACTTAGCCCAAGGGGGAGGGATCAAGTGCTTCATGATCCCTTCATGCCCACATGAGATCTAAGTCCAGTCCACCTTGAAGTCCCTCAACTCTTAATCTCCCATAATTGTCCTTGGCCCATAGTAGTTCAGATTCTTAAGCTTACAATAAATCTTTATACTCATTTGAACTGTCTGGATCTCTTGATTTTCCTTGCATTTGAGATAAACTAGCATAAACGGCTTATAGTTGGTATAATTCAGATATTTCTCCCTTGACTTCCTCATTCATTTGAATAGCCTTTTCAGTATTACTAAGGTAGGCAATAGCAATAGAACATAGACTTATATACTGCCTCTTATGCAGCACTCTGTGGGCAGTTTACAAAGTGGAAACATTATTTGCATATTGTCCCCAACAATCTGGGTCCTCATTTTATCGACCTCAGAAGGATGGAAGCAGAGTCAACCCTGAACCCCTGCACATTCAAATTGCTGATAGGGCTCATACAATGATAAATAGGGTTAGATAAATCTCTACTATCAAAATAAATAAAAAAAGCTTCATTATTATTATTATTGTTGTTTTGATGTTGTATTATGGATCATCGCACAGTCAGCCAGATGTTCAGACTAGATTTGGCATTTTTGTCTACCTATCGAGTCCTTACCCAGGACCTGGGATAGGCAGATGTGGATGTTTGATGGTATTACAGGTATCGTCGCAGGATGGAAGCAGTTCCTAGTAAGGCCGCCTTTTGCAATTGACTAATAGTGAATTTGTCAATGCCAATGGTGTTCAAGTGGTGCTTCAGTTGTTTTGGGATTGCACCCAAGGAGCCTATTACTATTGGTACTACCCTTGCTTGCTTTTGCCACAATCTTTCTATTTCTATTTGTAGATCTTTGTATTTTGTTATCTTCTCCAGCTCTTTCTCTTCTATTCTGCTGTCTCCAGGCACTGCCACGTTGTTGTTGTTGTTGTTATTATTATTATTATTATTATTATTATTATTATTAATCATCGCACAGTCAGTCAGATGTTCAGATTGGATTTGGCATTTTTGTTTACCTATTAAGTCCTTACCAAGGACCTGAGATAGGCAGATGTGGATGTTTGATAATATTATAGATATTGTTTCAGGATGGAAGCTGTTCCCAGTATGGTGACGGATGGTGACGGATGGTGAATTTGTCAAAATAACAAGAAGGAGGAGAAATAGAAGAAGGAGAAGGAGGCACGGCTGCACTCGCCTATGAAAGCAAAAAAATCAGAAGTGTGGTAGTCCCAAAGGTGCTTTTTCAAAAGACAACTGGACTTTCTTGGTTTTTCCTTGAATATATTTCACTTCTCATCCAAGAAGCTTCTTCAGTTCAGTTCTTGGATGAGAAGCAAAATGTCTTAAAGCAAAAAAAAAAAAAAAAAAAAAAAGCACCATTTATTTTTGGAAAAAAAAAAGCACTTTAGGGACAACCATGACCTGAATGACTGAGAATCTCCATAGACGATAAGAAGTCTGATAGCATTTTCTTTTCAGCCTAAAACATTTTATACAAAGGCATAATCTTTCACAAGTTTTTATAGGAAAAAAAATGAAAGACAAAGACAGAAAATGAGCTATCAGACTCTTCCTGATTTTTTTTTTTTTTTTTAGGAGGGTTATGCATGAGTGTTAGAGAATCCCTTCTATATCTTGAATTCAGGGTGCAAGAAGCAACTCCTTTTTTCAATCACAAAGAGATTACTACAAGAGTTTGCAAGCTCACACATGCTGTCCTGTGAGCTGAAATGGTAATGTAGATCCAAAGCATGTGAATCAAATACATCAAGTGTAATCATATTTGTCAGTCTTCTGTACTTTCTGTAGAGACTGCAACCAAGATGGTCCTGTGGAAAGAACAGGAGAAGAACATGGAAACCAAATTCTGAAGAACCTAAATGCATTATTAATGTCAGCAACCAGTAAAAGAAGGACATTGAATGCCTCCAGAATCAGCATTTAGACTATGTCTCTGAGAAAAAGGGGAAGAAATAAAAAGCCAAAACAAAACAAAACAAAATTAAGAAGGAGAAAGGAAGCATTAAAGGAGAAGAGAGGACATCAACAATAATATTCAAGACCCAGCTGATGTCCAAGTGGGAAGCTATATTTGATTACAACCTAAAAATTTAATCTTAGTTCAATTGGTGAACCTTTACAAGCGCCATCAATCAAATGTTCTTGTTTTAATCAAGATGCTATTCCTTCCGTTATTCATTTAAGTATTCATAGCTTGTAGTAAGTTTATGTTTAGAATACGTTTATGTTTATGGTAAATTATTATAATATTTGAATGTGGATTTTGATGAGAATCCAGGGAGGGAGGAAAGTCTTGCTGAATCCCGTTCAACAGACTGTCTCTTAAATTTAAAACAAAGCACAGAAAAAATGCACCCTTAATAAGAGTGCTTCCATTTTCTCTTTAAGGCAACTAATAACAACAATAGCACGTAGACCTATATTTTGCTTCACAGTGCTTTATTGCCCTCTCTAAGCAGTTTACAGAGCCAGCATATTGATCCTAACAATCTGGGTCCTCATTTTACCAAGGGTGGAAGGCTGAGTCAACCTTGAACCAGTCAGAATTGAACTCACGGCAGTGGGCAGAGTTAGGTTGAAGAGGATCCTTTATAATTACTAGGACACGATGTGACCTTGTTAAAACTTCTATTTGAGACACCAATTAGTCTTACCAAACAATTATCTCTTAGCTTAAGCCCTGTCTGAAATGAAAATAATGACTTCTCTCATGGCTTGCTACAAGCCTGGTTGAGATAAATGTTCTAAATAATATCACCAAACACCTTTTTAACTTACATATTAATTATAAAGCAATAAGGTCTGTGTTTTGTCTTTTTTTTCACAGTTGCTGAATTCTTTGGTTACTCAGTAGGTTATTCCAAAGGTCGGAGATTTACTGCTTTCTGTTACAATACAATTCCCACACCCCTATTTTTGCAGGAAAGGATGTTATCGCCTGGATTCTTTGTGGTTTGATCGTTTGATATTTGGAATTTGAACAGAGAGTTGTTCAGTAATACAGGGGTCCCCAACTCCTGGTCCGTGGACCAGTACCGGGCCGCGGCATGCCAGCAACAAACAAGCAAAGCTGCATCTGCGGGATGCAGACAACACACAAAACCACGGATTCTCCAGTCCATGGAAAAACCTTTCTCTATGGAACTGGTCCCTGGTGCACAAAAGGTTGGGGACCTCTGCAGTAATACAACATGATGTTGTTGTGCAAAGACTTAGGACTTCATTGTGATTTCATGCCAGCAACCAGTCCACACAAACAAGCAAAGCCACATCTGCGGGATGCAGACAACACACAAAACCACGCATTCTCCGGTCCATGAAAAAACCTTTCTCTATGGAACTGGTCCCTGGTGCACAAAAGGTTGGGGACCTCTGCAGTAATACAACATGATGTTGTTGTGCAAAGACTTAGGACTTCATTGTGATTTCCAGAAGACACAGATGACTATCTTGAGTGAAGTTCAGGAAATCTTTGACTTATGACGACAATGGAGTCCTAAACTTTTGTTGTTGAGTGAGACATTTTTTAAAGTGAATTTTACGACCTGCTTTATGACCTTTCTTGCCACAGTTGTTAAGTGGATAACTGAAGTTCTTAACTTAGTAACATGCTTGTTAAGGGATTCTGTCTTTCCTGTTGATTTTGCTTCTCACTAGGCCGCAAAAGGTGATGACACGACCGAAGGATAATGCAACCGTCATAAATATGAGTCAATTGCCAAGCGTCTTAATAGTGATCATGTGACCAACAGGATGCCACAAGGATCATTAAGTGTGAAAAATGTTGATAAGTCACTTTTGTCAGTCCCGTTGTAACTTCAAACAGTTATTAAACAAACTGGTGAGTTGAGGACTACCTGTACTGTAGAAAAATGCTCCATAGACCAGAGGCCCTCAATCTTTTGGGAACCAGGGACCGGTTCCGCAGAGAAAGGTTTTTCTGCAGACTGGAGTATGTGTGATTTTGCATGCTGCCGGCATCCCACGGATGGGGCTTTGTTTGTTTGTGCAGACCGGTTGCTGGCATGTTGTGGCCCGATACCGGTCCACAGACTGGGGTTTGGGGACCCTTGCCATAGACAATCAATAGGTTGGTATGAGGGGTGACATGATAGCAGTGTTCCAATATCTCAGGAGCTGCCACAAAGAAGAGGGAGTCAAGCTATTCTCCAAAGCACCTGAAGGCAGGACAAGAAGCAACGGATGGAATCTATCCAAAGAGAGAAGCAACCTAGAACTAAGGAGAAATTTCCTGATAGTTAGAACAATTAACCAGTGGAACAACCTGCCTCCAGAAGCGGTGAATACTCCAACCCTGGACGTTTTTAAGAAGAGACTGGACAGCCATTTGTCTGAAATGGTATAGGATTTCTTGCCTGAGCAACGGGTTGGACTAGAAGACCTCCAAGGTCCCTTCCAACTTTATTATTATTATTATCATTATTATCATCATCATCATCATCATCATTATTATTATTATTATTACATGTTTTAGCCTTAATATTTATCAAATGAATGGATTTAGGATGCAAAAAAGGATGAAAAATGCTATCAAAATGGCAATATGTCTGTTTTATGAAGCAGCAGCAGACAGGCCAAAAGAAATAATGTGCATATACATCACACTTACACACATAAACATCTATAAATGTGAACTGATTTTTGAAAAGAACTTGATTTCCAATCTGTTCACTCCCTCCAGTCGTTTTATTGTGATCCATAATACGAACAATTTTAATACTTGGAGAAAATTTCAGATAGGGGTTTTTTTTTTTTTTTGTAGAAAATAGCTTGAGTGGGCAAACTAAACTTTTATTCCACATTTTAAATTTTTCATAAGGTTTAAAGTTATAAAACCTTAATTTGGCAATGAAGGTTCTGAAGCATTCGGCTGAAAAGAGCATCAATCATCCAGATGAAGCATGCACATTTATTCATGGGTCTGATATGACTTCGTAGTTGTAGAAACTTTGGTAAAAATCTGATAGCAGAAAATGAAACATGAGATTTCATCAAAATATTCCTCCATGGCCATTACAATGATAAAATATCACTAATCAATATTTATCCAGACAGGAAATTCAACAAGGCATTTTTTTCCAATCGCAGGTTTCCATCCCATAATATGAATTTGCTAGGTAAGTGTAACTGCTTCTGAATTTCTTTGCACACCTTTATACAGTATTAAGAATTGCATTACATGCACAGTTCTATGTTTTAAAATAAAAGACACCTTATTCATTTTTGGTAAAGTTTTGTTTGTGTGTGTAGGTGTGTTTGTGTAGGTGTGTGTCTGTGGATGTGTAAAATGAACAGCTGGATTTTTTTCCCCATGCTTAGCATACTGCAGCTTTAGCCATAAAGTTTCCATTTTTGGTGACTTGTTTCGGATTTAATTTGTATTGAAAAGCAAAGAATATCTGCCTTTTCACTATCAATAATATTCAAAAAGAAGATATAAGGTATAGTTACCAAGCCACCTGTTTTTTAGATGAACGTAATTCTTTTTTTTTGGGGGGGGGGGTTGGCACAATTTAAAATAAATAAATAAATAGGAGGTATATGATAGTCTGATCCTTGCAGGGGCAATACCTAAGTGAGACCATCATCTAGAATTGTCCTTTCAAAAATTGGCAGAAGAGTCCCACTAGATTGATTCTCATTTTACTTGGGTGATGGGTAGCATTATCCCTTTGGCACAAACCAGGTTCTACAAGCAGACATCACAAAAAAATTTCTAGAGTTACTTGGTTGAGTTACAGAGCCTTAAGCCTGAGAGAGTTTCTCTCTTCCTTCTATTTATACCGATGGTTCTCAACCTGTGGGTCGGGACCCCATTTGGGATGGAACGACCATTTCACGGGGGTCGCCAAACAACGCAGTCTGCCATTTTTTCCCCCTTTTCCTTAGCTGTGCTACTTTCTTTTATTCTATTGGCTTTTGAAAGCCAATAGAATAGACTCTCTTGAATAGAGTCTAATTCTATTGGCTTTCAAAAGCCAATAGGAATTGTCCAGGCTGTCTCTGCCCTGCTGAGCCCACCAAAAGTCCCATTCTGCAAACGGTGCTGCACCAGTTGAGTAGTCCTCAACTTACGACCGTTGAGTAGTCCTCGACTTACAACCGGTTGGGGGTCACGGCATTAAAAAGGTTGAGAACCACTGACTTATACTAAAGAGAATCAAGGTGGAAGCATCCTGACTTTCTTCCTCAACTGCACCTATCTTTTCAAACTAAGCTGATTTTTTTTTTTTTTGTAATAGATTTTGCATTCTTTTTCTCTGCTCCATGTAGAGTCTTCTCATAATATAAAGGGAAGGCAGAAGACTCCCTGCCCCAGGTAGGATAATCCTGACAGTGGAAATTTGGCATTGAAAATGTATATGTCAAGTAATGAGAAGAAGGTAAGTAGCTTGCAGTCCATCTCAGAATCAGTAAAGTGGTTTGGATAGTCTTGGGATGTAAGGTACAAAAAATACTATATCTGGGTTCTGAGGTGCCTTTTCGCAATTGAATCTGAATCAGTTGAATAGTGGATGGGAGATGGGACACAACAGGACTACTGACCTCCCTGACAATATTAAAATGTAATGTCCAGCTAGTGAAACATACAAGTTGCATATCCATGAACTCATCCCAAGGTCCAGCTGAACTTAAAAGCAACATTATGATATCATATCACATGTTCTCAAGTACTTATCTGGCTTTTTAAAGAGTTTTTTTAGTGTGGTTACATGAAGAAGGAATTGAAGGAGCTTCTTCAATTCCTTCTTCATGAAGCTTCATTCAAGAAGCTTCTTCAACTGAAGACATTTCTTGAATGAGAAGCAAAACGTCTTCAAGGAAAAACAAAGTCTAGTTGCCTTTTGAAAAAGCACCTTTGGGACAACCATGGCCTGGATGACTGAGAATGTCCATAGACATCCTACCAATAAATCCACATCCCTGTAGTAATTGTCAGTTTTCCACCAGGACTTTCCATTTACCAAGGAAAATCTTTTTCCCTTCACAGCATGGCAAAGGACAGTCCCCCAAATTAAGTTTTCTTTGAAGCTTTTAAAATGTTCCAAATCTGGGGCTAATGATTTGAACATTTTTTTTCTTTCAATTCCTAATTTCCTTGTAATATTCTGGCAGTTAATACTAGTATATCTAAAGCATTCATTTCTTGTCTTAGAAGAACTTACTGTAGCTGTTTTTGTAACTTATTGTACATTCTATTCTTGTCGGGCATTTTAAAAAAAATAGAGAAAGGAAACACGAAAATCATACATTTAAAATGCATTTCATTGAAAAGGTCAAACAGTAATAATGGTGCTTGGCAGATAAGAAGGTATTTAGTGCCAGATACAAGCTCCTTGTCAAAGTCTACTTTATATTTAAATTCTTATAACACCCTTTCAAACATAAGCATGCTGTAGTGTAAGTCCCAATGGCATTAAATCCTATTAAGCATGGATCAACAGAAAAAGTGTAACAAGGTTAATAGAAGAGCCATAATATGTTCATTCAGAAATAATTATGTACTTGGTAATCAGATCACCAGCTATAGTTTATTTACCCATCTAAAGTTAAAGCATGCTGAAATCCTCAACAGCTTTCAGAGAGAATTGTAAAGCTACAAGCATCGTGCAACTTGTGCTATTCTACAGAATGACAAACACAAAGCACCAGATGGAAGGATGAGAAACAATGTTTGGAAACTGATCAAAGAGAGAAGCAACCTGGAATTAAGGAGAAACTTCCTGACAGTGAGGACAATCAACCAGTGGAACAGCTTGCCTCCAGAAATTGTGGGCGCTCCATCGCTGGAGGTTTTTAAGAAGAGACTGGACAATCACCTGTCTGAGATGGTATAGGTTCTCCTGCTTGAGCAGGGGGCTGGACTAGAAGACCTCCATGGTCTCTTCCAGCTTCTATTCTATTCTATTCTATTCTATTCTATTCTATTCTATTCTATTCTATTCTATTCTATTCTATTCTAGAATATTTGTAGCTCAGGGCTGAAGTGAGGGGCCCTTGGTATTCTCTCAGCTTGGTTGTTTACTTGCAGATGTTGCATTACCAAACTAGGTAACATCATCAGTGCTAGACTAGATTAGCACTGATGATATTACCTAGTTTGGGTAATGAAATGCATTGTCTGCAAGAAAATAACCAAGCTCAGAGAGCACCAAGGACCCCTTCACTATTACTAGTTTTTAAACCCTAAATGTTTATTTGCTTGCTTGTTTGATTATTACATTTTTAAGACACTTACAAGGTGGCTCTCGACTTTTTATTAAGAAAGGAAGATACGGGGTCAACCTCCATAGGGTGAAGAAAGACTTCGCAAAGCAAAGGAAAGCTATCTCTATTCTATTCTATTCTATTCTATTCTATTCTATTCTATTCTATTCTATTCTATTCTATTCTATTCTATTCTATTCCATTCCATTCCATTCCATTCCATTCCATTCCATTCCATTCTAAATTAAATAAGCCATTGTTTATACACAAAAATCACAGTCAAATAATATTGTTTGTTTGCTGTTTGTTTAGCTAGCTAGCTAGCTAAAAGATATGTCAATCCAATTTATCTGGCTGCCCAGCTATCTCAGAAACTGTGGTGGGCAACAACCAGAAACAGAACAGAACAGTATAACAGAGTTGGAAGGGACCTTGGAGGTCAAACAGGAGACCCTATACCATTCCAGACAAATGGCTGTCCAGAGTCTTCTTAAAAGCCTCCAGCCTCTTGTGGGAGCACCCAACTTCTGAAGGCAAACTGTTCTACTGGTTAATTGTTCTCATTCTTGGGAATTTTCTCCCCTACTTATAGGTTGCTTCTCTCCTTGAATAGTTTCCATCCATCGTTTCTTGTCTTGCCTTCTGGTGCTTTGGAAAATATTAATTATGACAAAACCAACAGTAAAACCACAAACTATGCCACAGGTGGCGTCATTCTAGAGTTCCCACCTGATGTTGTGATGCCAATGTCTGGGGAAAGAGCCACGTCTTCATGGCCATGAGAAAAACTGATAGATAAGGTGATGAAGCTTCTCGGTCCTCTGGGAGAGAATTGTCTGGAAGTTGAGTCAGAGTGAACTTATCTTCTTGTCGGTTTGAGATGTTTCTTCAGTCTAAACAAGTTGGTTAGGGGAATCTGACTAGACATTGGAAGAAGAAGCTGCGTAGATGGGCAGCAATACATCTCAAACCAACAAGAAAATGTCCAGTTGCCATGACCCAACTCCAGACAATTCTCCCCGGAGGACTGAGAATCGTCATCAACATATTGCAATGCACTTTGGAGAAGAAACCCTGTGGTTGATCCAGGAATATCCTCAAGAATTTTAGGAGTTGGCACATTCCAGCGATTCTCTGCCTATTCAGATTCCCCCAACCAACTTGTTTCAGACTGAAGAAGCTGCTTGGATGGGCAGCGAAAAGTCTCAAACCAACAAGAAAATAAATCCATTGCCCATAACTCAACTTCCAGACTAATAGAGTAGGGGCCATTTGCAATCTAAATCTAAAATCATCAGGAAGACATGTAGGGGATTTTCCTGAAGTACTAGCATGATGTACTGTTAGAACAAATATGCAAATTTATTACCTAAGAAGTCATTTTTAATAAAGAAACATCTTTAGTGCACTAGTTTCTGACTCTTCTTTCAGCAACTGGCAAAGTCCCTGGTATTTTTGATGAATTATCTTAGTTATTGCAACACCATCTTTTTCCTGGTCTGTTGTCATTGCTGGCTTGGTTGTTTGATTTTACTTGGAAGCAAAACCTATTTAGCAGTCTTTTGTTGGATAATATTTATTATTTCCTGATTCTTGGTTCAGGATTAGAATTAGAATTATGTCAAGGTATTAATTTAATAGCTAAACAGTTTATGTAATGAGGTAATGCAGGGGTGTCAAACTGCTGGCCTGTGGGCTGGACACGTCACGATGAAACCGCACCCGCCCCATTGCTGGCAATGGGGGAAAAGTTCCAATACGTCGCGCGACGTCACATGACATTGCAGTTTGACATGTCTGATGTAATGGAATGTAAGGTGGATGATGCAATGATAGGAATGACTCAGCAGGGTCTGGGTCTGGGTCTGTATCACTTTAAGAGCCTGAGTATAAAAGGGAAGGATCCGCTGCTGTGTTCTCTCTCTCTCGTCCGTTTCCTGCTTTAACTGCTGCGTGTTGGAGTTTGCTGTATTACCACATGTATATTTATTGTTCCCAGTGAATATTGTAGATAGTGTAATATAAACCACCATTTAATATAGACCACTGTTTACTATATTCACTCCTGGGTTATCTCAGCGCAATAAGACTGTGCATGCTCTGACAAATTAGCTGGAAGGGAACCTTGTAGGTCATCTAGTCCAATTCCCCCCATCCAAGCAGGAGACCTTACACCACCATTCAGATGGCCTACATTGGTCAGCCTCTCCATTTTTTCCAAGCCATTTCTTTACCACTCATAAAATATAGTCATAGACGTAGGCCTTATGGCAATGAGATTTTCCTTTCAGGTGGATTTTATATAACTATTGTTCAGATCATGACAAAGTCCTTATTGTAGGCTTCAGGGTATATTTACATTCAGGATTATTCCATATACCTGATCGCTCTGTCAAATTAGTCAAGGGTACACACAGCAATTTTATGCTACAATACAGATGGAGACTCAGATCTTATCACTCTGTTCCCATGCATGGATTCTGGCCATGGAAGCCATCTCCTTATCTCCTGGCTGCTTTTAGAAGACCTTATTTAGCACTCTATAATTCTGTGCAACAGCATGTAGAACATGTTAGACATGAAGAGATTCAGTTTGACTATTTACATCTATGCAGCCTGCAGTTAATCCTCTGCCAACTTCAAGATGTCGACAGAGTCTTAGTTTTATAGCCTTACATATTTAACCAATGCCTAGAATGGTGTTATGCATGCATGAGCCTCCCACTGGTGTGTCTATGCCCGGACTCATAAACATTTCAAGTACTGTCATCTGAAAGTTATTTTTTATCCCCCAGACTTTTAACCCTAAATTTAACCTCTGTTTTCTAAGTAGATAGCTCGTAAAGTTGGTTGGTTATCCCTTCCCTTAGATCAGTGGTTCTCAACCTTCCTAATGCCGCAACCCTTTAATACAGTTCCTCATGTTGTGGTGACCCCCAACCCCCCATCCAGCTGGCCGGAGAGGGGGGCAGGAAGGCTGCTCTGCCCAGCCTGGTTGGAGAAGCGCCATTCCTCTCCCTCTTTCTCTCTTTCCTCTCTCTCTTTCTCTCTTTCCTTTCTCTTTCTCTTTCCTCTCTCTCTTCTCTCTCTATCCTCTTTCTCTTTCCCTCTCTCTTTCCTCCCTCTTTCTCTTTCTCTCTTTCCTCTCTCTTTTGTTTCTCTTTCCTCTCTCTCTCTTCTCTTTATCTCTCTTTTTCCACCCTTTCTCTCTCTCCCTCTTTCCTCTTTTTCCCTCTTTCCTCTCTTTTTCTCTTTCCTCTCTTTTTTCTCTTTCCTCTCTTTCTCTCTTTCATCTCTCTTTCCTCTCTTTTCCTGTTTCTCTTTCTTTCCTCTCTTTTCCTGTTTCTCTTTCTTTCCTCTCTCTCTTCTCTTTCTCTCTTTCCTCTCTCTCTCCTCTCTCTCCCTCTTTCCTCTTTCTCTCTTTTCTCGCCCCCTCTTTCTCTCTTTCTCTTTCTTTCCTCTCTCTCTTTCCTCTCTTCTCTTCTCTCTCTCTCTCTCCCTCTTTCCTCTCTCTTTCTCTTTCTCTCTCTCTTTCCTCTCTCTTTTCTTCTGTTTCTCTCTCTTTCCTCTTTCTCTTTATCTCTCTCTCTTATGGCAGCATCCTAGGGGGTCCCTGCTGTCCCCGGCCCGGCCTCCGCCGCATCCTCAGCTGAACGGTCGGGGAGGGGGAGAGGACGGGAGGCAGCGGCTCTGGTGGCGGTGGCATGGCTGCATTGTTGTGGGTCCTCACTGCCCCTGGCCCATCTGCTGCCCCAGCCGGGACTCCGCACTGCCCAGCCTCACCCTCCACCCATTGATGGAGCCACAGTGGGGACAGTGCCACCCTGAGTCCCCTGGAGGGCAGCAGGAGGAAGGGAGAGAAGGAGGGCAAGGAAGCAGCCACCCAGCTGGGACTCCGAGCTGCCCGACCTCGTCCTCCACCCATCGATAGAGCCGTGATGGGGGCTGGTACCACGTGACCCTTGCCAGCCCTCTGCCAGCCTGGCTGCTCCCCCCAGGCTCCCCTCTTGTCCTGGCACCCACCCGAGCTGCCTGGGGAGCAGCAGGAGGAAGAAGGGGAGGAGGAAGTGGAGGGCAAGGCAGCCGCCGCGAGTGCTGGGCCCCAGGAGGTGGCTCTCCTCTCCTACCTTTGCTGAATCTCCTTCTTCCTTCCCAGTAGCCTGGACTCCAGCATGCCTTCCCGGCCAGCGGGGCCAATGGTTGGGCTTGCTGGGGATCACAGGGGCTGGTCTCCCTTGGGCAGTGGTTTGCAGGAGAGCTGGCCTGCTCAGCAAAGCCTCAGGCAGGCCACTCCCAACAGGGATCCCGGGGCTTCCCAGGGCAGCTTCAAGGTCACAAGGCCCTGGCCGCACTTCTCCCAGGGGGTGGGGCACCCGGGCGCAGGGCCAATCAGGAGCCCTGCAGGAGGTAAGTCCGCCTGAGAGGGAGAGAGAGAAGGGAAGCAAAAGTGCCTCTCTATCTCTGTCTCTGCAAATGGTGGAGGCCATGCGGAGATGGATGCAGAGCGGTGTCTCTGTTCCTAAGACCATCGGAAATATGTGTCTTAGGCAACCCCTGTGAAAGAGTTGCGACCCACAGATTGAGATCCGCTGCCTTAGATTTAGGGTTAATTTTAACTATTTTATGGAGCAGGATTGTACATGTGCAATTGTTTTTAACATTTTTTGTTTGTTTGGCTTGACATTGTTCACTGTTGGTACTTGTGCTTCTGCTTCACTCTGGAAAAAGAAAGAAAGAAAGAAAGAAAGAAAGAAAGAAAGAAAGAAAGAAAGAAAGAGGGAGGGAGGGAGGGAGGGAGGGAAGGAAAGAAAGAAAGAAAGAAAGAAAGAGAAAGAAAAAAGAAAGAAAGAAAGAAAGAAAGAAAGAAAGAAAGAAAGAAAGAAAGAAAGAAAGAAAGAAAGAAAGAAAGAAAGATCCCTTGCAGCTCTATTCTATTCTAAAGTTACCCAAATATCATGCCACCTGTGAATTGGCTGGATTTCAAATAGACACTATGACTTTGGTGGGAGGAGGAAGATTGCTAGTTTAACTATACCGTTTCAGCGGATTTTCCCCCAGATCTCGCCTTGACTTTTCTACTTCACTAGCTCTTATTAAAAGTTCCTTTTGAGACAATGCCTGTTTCTAGAGTTCTGCTTTCCTGGGTGGTTAGCTGAGGTGGGTCCTTACACTTCTCTCTTTTTATTTAGTTATTCAGTATTGGGATAGTTTTTGCAATTTTTGAAAAACAAATGTAGCTCCTGTCAAATGAGGTCCATGATTTTACTAATCTCTGGAAGAGAGAGAGAGAGAGAACAACTTTATTTTAGGATTTATGCTGGTTCTGCCCTGACTCATTACTCAAAATTATTCATAAACAAAGTTCACATCCAGCTCTCAATGTTCCCTTCCTCTCTCTGACTCCAAACTGGCAGAGGTTGGGAGCTTCCCTCTGCACTCATCCACCATGAATTTCTATATGTTTTTATAGCTGTAAACCCACCTTCCACTTCAGAGTAAACCACAATTACTTAGATGGCTCTCAGAACGAACATTTGGGCATTTGCCTTCTTCCTGAGAAAGGCATAATAAAAAGCTGAGCACTGTTCCAAAGTCAAGATTAAAAATGTATGGGGAGACATAATAGTTATGGCATCAGTCACATTCACCTCAATAGAATGGAAAGCTTGGAAGCTAAACGGAAATGCCAGATACATTATCTTCATGTTGATTTCAGGACCCCACAGTACTTTTATTTTTCTGTGGACTAAAAGTGTAGTCACGGACTCCTATTTATTATACTTAGATGATATCCTGAGAGTAGTTGCCCATCTCACCAGGCTGAGTAGTGCGGCAACTTTCCACATGTCTTCCCTGAAAACTAGAGGGGTCTAGAAAGCATGCCTCATGGAAACATCTCCCCCCTGACAATTTGGCAGGCCCCCAACTCTTTTTGACTTTTGGAAAGCTAAATAAGATCCCTCGCCCAGTGGAAAACCAAAGACAGGGTCAACTAATCCTAGATTAGGAAATGCATATTTTTTTAGCTTTGCCCCTGTGATAGTGCCTACTTCTTCTCTCCAACCATTAGGTCAACAGGCTGAAGTCATCCTATCTTTATTGTATTAGTATTAGTGCTTCTGCCTTTATGTTGACGTTTTCCAAGGGCAACATCAAGGCATATCTTGGTGAGCAGGAAGATATTGGGAACGAAGACATTAGGGGCAAATGGGTGATGAGCAAGGCTTTTTGAGGATAGGCTGAGTCAAGGATGGGAAGAAAGATTTCAGTTCAGCAATGATGAAAGTCTGAGAAACAAGGAAAGACAAGGGTATCCAGACAAGGTGGTGGGATGAGACTGAGAATAAAGATGGTGGAAATAATCTATGCTCTAGAACAGGGATCTCCAACTTTGGCAACTTTACAATGTGGTCCTCAACTCCTGGAATTCCTCAGTTAACCATGCTGGAATTGTGGAAGTTGATTGAAGTCCACAAGCCTCAGTTTTATTCCTTGACTCAGCCTCTGCTCTAGAACAATGTTTCTCAACTTTGGCAGCTTGAGGTGTCTGGGCATCAGTTCCCAGAATTCCCCAGCCCAACAGAATTCTAGGAGTTGAAGTCCACCCTTCTTCATGATGCCAAGTTAAGAAACACCGCTCTAGAACCCACACAGATAGTTCATGAGAAAACATGATTCCAAATTATAATTTCACCTCCTTGCATTTTCAACATCTGAAATGATGGAAAACTAGTTCTCAAGTTATTCTTAAAACCGCTAATAAACATATGGAAATGATAAAGTGGCATACCACGGGGGGAAAAAAATCCTCTTTCTCATAAAATAGTGTTGACGGTGGAAATTCCTTATTTCCAAAATGACACCTGTGTAGAGGCTGACTTGGTAACTCAGCAGGTAATTGGGCAGATGTATAAGAAACCTGCCCTTATTTTATTTTATTTTTAAATTATTTCCTTATTCATTCAAGAATTCAGAGGAGACTTTTGCAGTCTTATTTCTAAGCATCTTTTCTGGGAAACAAATTAAAGGAAAAAGGTTATAACGGCTGAGATATTGCAATAAATAATGTCACAGAAATAGCATAGTTGCATTGATTTAAAGAAATGGATAGTACTTAACATGGAGAAAATTTACTTGGGGGCAACAATGATAATGTACAATCAAAGTATCTTATTAAAAAAAAGATAGAAATAAAAAGCCAATTTTGGCTCAGATATGAAAAACAGTTCAGAATTCAATGCAAAATGATCATTCATATTGATTTACAGCCATTCTAGGCAATAAATGGAAAGTGATTCTACTTACCACTGTGTGTTAGTGTTTTCTTTTCCTATACTGTAATAAAAAGGCTATTTTTATTGGCCTTATTATGATTTCCAAATTGTTATATTATTATATATTTCATTAACTGATCCCTCAGCAAGTTGGGAATATCTCGTAGTATGATCAAGCTGTAGGCAGGGGAAAATACGCCTTTAATTACATATTGACTGATTTACAATAGCAAACCTGGTTTTTTTTTCAGAAATTTATGTTTGCATACCTGATTTTTGGAAGTTTGGGTCTTTGAAAACCACAAAGCTAAATCATAACATAAAAGCTATTGTTATGTTTGGGGGATCTTTTAAATTATCCCCTGTCCCTTTCACAAATTTTATTCCAACCCATCCATGGGACTGAATGAAACCAAAACAACTGAATTGAAGGATTATTGTTTCATTTCCCTGACCAAAGATTGTAAACAGTCCTGAGCATGGGTCTATTTTCTCCGTTATTATGAACAATTCATGATAGAATTTTAAAAGCAAGTATCACAAGAAAAATGTCTGTTCCTATGAGTTCTCATTGGACCAACTCATCTCCAGAGATTCAGAATAATTCACAGATTATAACTAATGACATTCAATTAAGATTTATACTTTCAGGTGTGACCTTTTTGTGTTAGTTTCAAATTATCTCTTTTATCTGAACAGCTTTGAATGACTTTTCTTCCTCCCACAACAGAGATTGAAAAGAGAGGATTGAAAAAAAATGGTTGATAAATGATATATAATGGGTGGGTGGATGGATGGATGGATGGATGGATGAAAAGATCAAGAGATGGACAAACAGAGATAGATAGATAGATAGATAGATAGATAGATAGATAGATAGATAGATAGATAGATAGATAGATATAGTGATATAGATGCTATTAGATAGATAGATAGATACATAGATAGATAGATAGATAGATAGATAGATAGATAGATAGATAGATAGATAGAGAGATATAGTGATATAGATGCTATTAGATAGATAGATACATAGATAGATAGATAGATAGATAGATAGATAGATAGATAGATAGATAGATAGATAGATAGATAGAGATGCTATACGATATATATAAAGAGAGAGAGAGATGCTATATGATAGATTGACAGATAGATGATAGATATGAGAGAGAGAGAGAGAGAGAGAGAGAGAGAGAGAGAGAGAGAGAGAGATCATGTGCTATCTAATAGTAACTAAGGTTTGCAACTGAACACAGTGTTAACAAAGACCACTTAGTTAATGAGTCTTATTCAGACCTTTTCACCTAAGGACTTTCCACAGCTGTGTGAAACATATTTTCTTATGTGTCATCCCTTGGCTTCACTTCACACAGACACAACAAGCACCATTCTAGTTCACATTTCCTTTTCCCTTTCCTTTCTATCAGTGACATGGAAATGACCCATCCCACCTTCCTGATTCTAAGAATATTCATCCATCCATCCACCCATCTCATATTTCGCTCAACTCACAAACTGACTTTGAGAGGTTTAAATAGCTTTTCTCTATACACAGACTGGACAGAGTTGGAGCGCATGCTCCAGAAGAGGGAGAAAAATCACCTTTTCTCCCTATAGCTGACACTTTGCAAAAGAGCTGTTCCTATAAAGAAATGCCAGATGAAGTGAGGCATGGAATGAGCCCCCAGCCAAATCCTTTACTCATGCTCCAGAGCTAGTACCATAGGAATTAAAAGACACTTTTGAACAATCCAGGGGAATCAAACATATAGACCCTATGATTGGGTCTCTGTTATCCAGATCTTAATTCCTTGTTCTAAAAGGTAGTTTGAAAACATTACTTTTAACTGGCAATTTTCTATCAGGTGTTGCCCATTCCTATTGTTTAATGTAACCCAGATACCGGGAAATGAATGGAGCTCATTGATAAACACTACGAAAGCTTATTTCAAGTAGATTAAACATTATGTTCCTTCCACAGCTGAACACATTACAAAATTTGAAAATAGTTTCTGTCAGACTAATTATCATCTAATGACATTCCTGTCCTAGGCTGGATATATGGCGATACTGAAATATTTCTCATAATGTACCTTATTTGTAATATAAATAAGGATTGGAAATCCATACAAAAGAATAATTGTGCTTGCTTTTGTTTACAAGTTCTACTTTAGATTCACCAACAAGAAAAATGATGAAAAAGCATTAATTATATTTTATTCAAGGACTGAATTAAAGCCGAGAAAGATTTTGAAAGATCTCTCTTCAGTACCTATATAAAAACAGCTTTTTGAACTCTTAAATTGAAACAATATTAGTTGTGTTCCAATGCTTATACAGTTATTTAAAAACTCTGATTTCAACAATTACCATCTTCTAAAAACTAAGCAGAAAAAGAACCACTCATAATTGCTGTGGGTGATTTAGAGTATTTTTAAAAAGTGTGTGCTACATACACACAAACATACACAATAGATGGCTTTTTCAACAGAAGTAATTAAATGAAAAAAAAATAAGGAAAAGCTATAGCATAATAGCTACAAATTCAGCTACAAGATGTATCTACAAATTCAGTTACAGTTTACATACCACGATGTTCACTGTAGGATTATGATCTATGTGGCTGACTGGGGTAGAATTACCTCATTTCAAACATATTATGCAAAAAAAAAATAGATTTCTGAAGATCACTTTGATGCTATGAAAGTTGAAAGGAAAAAGAAGAAAACAATGACCACGAAAAAGATGGATGGACTCAGTGACAGGGCACCTTTGGAAGAAACATATGAAGAACAGTTGCGGGAATTGAGTATGGCTACTCTAGTAAAAAGAAGGACCACGGGTGACATGATAGCAGTGTTCCAATATTTGAGGGGCTGCCACAAAGAAGAGAGGGGTCAATTTGTTCTCCAAAGCACCTGATATCAAGACAAGAAGCAATGGATGGAAACGTATCAAGGAGAGAAGCAACCTAGAACTGAGAAGAACAGTGAGAACAATTAACCAGTGGAACGGCTTGCCTTCCAAAGTTGTGGATGCTCCACCACTGGAGGTTTTTAAGAAGAGATTGCACAATCCTTTGTTTGAAATAGTATAGTGTTTCCTGCTTGAGCAGGGGTTTGTACCAGAAGACTTCTGGGTCTCTTTGAACTTTCTTATGCTCTTATTCTGTTAAGATGTAGATAGATGGTGATGGAGAAAATCTATCTATGGAATCCCTAACAGCTGACATTGATTTGATGGCACATAATTAATCAACTTGGTTAAGTTATCATTCAAGCATGTCTCTCAACCCCTCCCCATTTAAAAAACAAACAAACATATGCTCTATACAGCAATACAACAGCTTGAAGCATTTTAATTTATAGGAAAGGCTTGGGCGTCATAAATCTTGTACTGGATTGCATGCTGACCACTGGATAGTCTTCCAGTTAAGTTGGCATTTTGTGACTTGTCCTCGCCAGATAGTTTTTTAAGACTTTCCACCACATTTCGCAAAACTGCGACTGTATCACCAGATGCTCCTTTCTGCTAAGATAAAGTTCAGAAAAAGGAATATGTGAATTCTAGGGAGGTGGGGAAGGAGAAAAAAAATATCTAA
This sequence comes from Crotalus tigris, assembly GCF_016545835.1. Taxonomy (NCBI): domain Eukaryota; kingdom Metazoa; phylum Chordata; class Lepidosauria; order Squamata; family Viperidae; genus Crotalus; species Crotalus tigris. The sequence continues at coordinate 895,134 of NW_024098398.1, read as the reverse complement.
TACTATAGGGGGAAAGTAACCATTTTATTTGTTTGTTAGTAACTGGAAATTATGAGTAGTATGATTAAAGCTTATTTTGTAACTGATCGTGGAAGATAAACATTAACCAATAATAACAGAGCATTATTGAATTTTAACAGCACAGACATTGCATAGTGTTCCACACACTCACCCAAACACACACATACACAAAACATCTTCTGGAAACATTTCTAAGGAAAGAGATAAGCTGCCAAACTAAGGAAGAACCGAAAACTCTTGAAACAGAATCAGCACCAGTTCTAAAACATGGCATAACGTGACCCTTTGAATCTTGCAGCCCAGTGCTATTCCACCTCAAACAGATCTGGTTCTTTTTGAAGGAACACAAACTTCAGCCATTGTTCAGCCAGAAACCATAAGGAAGAAAATGGGCAAAACTACAAGTGCCCCTGTTGTGTCATGTTGAGGACTTTAAAAAGACTAGCAAATCTTTAGCGGCCATGTTCCTCGAGACATTTTCTAAAAGAGAATCAAATAGAACTGTATTATCCTAAGGTTTTCTTTTGCTTTCAAGCTTCTTACTGACCCCAGGGGTGCCTGAAGCAAGCTTACAACACATATTTCTGCATGTTTACTTGAAAGAATCAAGTTTCCTGGTAAACCTTTTTTTCTATCCAGATTTTTTTTTAAGAAGGTGAAACTCATAAATCTATGCCAGGGACGTTAGGATATCTGACTCTCTGGGCCATCCTAACCTACCAATATTGCAAAGGAATATAAAGACACTTTCTATCATATTTTTAATTGAAAAATCTGTTTTTTTAAAAAATGCAACTGAAGAAAGCCATCCTAGAAGGCTTTACTTCATGATTTTCATTCTATAAAATCACCAACATGCTTACGAACGCTCAGATGCTTCCCCACTTTGAAAAATAAATGAACACCTGAAAAAAACTTTTCAATGAAAGAAGTTAAACTGTACAAAAATCAGCTTCTCAGCTTTGCTGCCTTGAAATTGATTCATGTATCATTATATGCATGAAAAATTGCTCAAAAGAAGACTCCTTGCCTGCATAGCTTGACAAAGGAGCTGAGATTTTTTCCACAGACTTGCATGAAGCTATTCTACTCTGCTCAACCAAAATAAGCCATCTTTTTTTATTTTCCAAATGGAAAAGCTGATCAAACTGGAACGGGTAGCATTATAGACAGGATCATTTATCCATTTTAAAAGAAATCTCACTTGCTACTTTTCATGGTACTTTTCCAGAAAGCAAGGAAAGAGTTAATTTCCTATCTAGGACGATTCTGTTATATGTAAGCAAACAGCATCCTGAGAGTTAAGCCACAAGACATGTTACAAGATATTGGCGCCATACATTAGAGGGAATATAGCCGTAAGTTTGGTATGGGAATCTGGAAGACTGGTTTATAATGGTGAAAATAGGTAACCCATAAATTACCTAAATTTCATAGCCTAGTTTTCATTAAAATGACGCACATGAAAGTTGAAGACAACTTTTCCATAACTTTGTCCCACTGTTGTGCTACATTGTTTACTTTTTTGGTCTCTCACTCTCTATTTATATTAATTTCTGTTTGAAGTTTTTAAAATATTCATTAAGTTTCTTCGAAATGATTAAGTATTGCATGCACTCTGTGCTAAGGGGACAAGCAGTGAATAAGAAAGACAAATGAAGTGAAACAGATTATTTTTTTCTTGTACTCATCTGGAACAGTGCCATAAAAGTTAAAAAATAAAATAAAATTAAGCGGTTCTCAGTGAACTGAGCAGAACTTAACTTCAGGGACCCCTTCTCGCCTGAATATTTTGAACAATGGTTGCTATTATATGTCCTAAAGTCATTGAAAAGTAGCTAAACTTCTAATTATTACAAACTTCACTAGGCAATTTAGAAAATAACATCCTCCAAGGCTTAATATTGGATCTGTAATAATTAAGAAAGAAGCATTTGAGCCCTGTGGTCCTAGACATAACGGTGAAACAAATTCAATGCATGTGAAATGTCATAATTCTAAATAAAATATTTCAGGATGTCAACGATCATTTAAACACCTGAATAAACACCAATGATAACTCAGCTTAGGGCTTGGTTAGCTATATATGACAGGTGCTAGAAACATTTTAGCTAAAAAGTACATACATCAGCAAATCCCAAGGGCATGGCCTAAAATATCATTCCCACTTGGCTGGTTTTCCTTTTGATATTAGATCTAGTCAGGAATCTTTAAGTCTCCTGGCTTTTAAAGGTGAGGATGCATGTCAATATTCGCTGAAGCAAACAGGTTTAAATATGTTTAATTTTGATTGAATCAACTGGTTGGAATCTCTAATTTGAAATTCAAGCCATCCCAGGAGTAGAATGATTGGAAGAGCATTAAAATAAATAGCCAAAAAAAGAAACAAGATTTTCACCTATGTTAAGTGTTATCAGGAAAAAGGAAGATACTCTTTTTGAAGTAAAGTTTCAAACTAAAAAAAAAGAAAAATGCCAATAACAGTTCAATTTTAACAGTTCAAATGGAAACTTTTTAGGGGGATACATATGAAATTCTATAGCACCATATTTATTCAGAAGCTGTTAATGGACCTTTTATTCCAACCTTTGGGAATAACAAAGGGTCCCCAAAGAATTTATATAAAGCTGGTTCCAAGTGGGGATAGTATTTTTTTCTCCTTTTTTCCCCCCTTCTGTTTTAAATGACCTTCACTTTGTTTTATCTCATTTCTAAATCCAATTGGGTAAATTAATCCATCAATAAAATAAATTGGATACAGAAATCATAGGCACTTCCATGCATAATTTGTACATAAGATAAACTTTGCGTAGTTTCCCTATTGGACACTTTTTAATCAGCAACTTTGGACTACTAATAGGGAATTTTCCATTTTGGGTAAATATTCTGAGTACATAGAAGTATGAATGTCCATGTACAATAGCAGTCCAATTTATGTATAAGTTTTGCTTATTTTAGTTCTTTCAATTTTGAATAGAAACAGAAGACAAGATGAGAGGATCATTAGTTTCAAAGCTGTAACTATTTAATATTATTGGCTTCTTTGTAAGAGCGCTTGGGAGACAAGATGTTAACTACTTTCTGGAAAAAATAGTGTATAAACAGAAACACAACAATTAACAACACTCACTTTTTTCTCACAATAAATCTTTAAATAGTGTCTGTGGCAATTTAGGATAATTAAAGTCTGTGCTTAAGTATGGAAAGTCACCTGTAATCTTACAATGTTGACATTTTTGATCGTGCAATCCTTTGGTTGCATCAGTTTACCAACACAATCTTTACCCCTTTAACACAAAAGTTCTACTTGAGCCCACGGTTCACTCCCAAGAAACTGGATCCAGAAGAAAAAAAATCTTGCACAAGTACTCATATACACTATTAAAGCAAGAACTCTGTTAAGGATTTATTTTAGACAGGACACATCAACTTGTGATGAAAAAGTTAGACTATGGAGTGCTTTCACACAAGAAGCCCAGAAAGTGCATGGAGATTCTCCATCATCCAGGTCATGGTTGTCCCAAGGGTGCTTTTTCAAGAGGCAACTGGACTTTCTTGAGTTTTGTTTTGTTTTGGTTTTTTTTTAAAACTGTTTCTCTTCTCATCCAAGAAGCTCCTTCAGCTCTTCTTCAGCTTCGAAGAAGCTTCTTGGATGAGAAGCGAAAAGTCTTCAAAGAAAAACAAGAAAGTCTCTTGAAAAAGCACCTTTGGGAAGAAGCTCAGAAGAGCAATTCTCTTGCAACCTTAAGAAAACAAAGGAAAATCGGTTTACTCTAGAACTCCCAAAGAGAATTAAGGCATCCCTGAGCGTCAGGTCTATTCTGGTACAACTCAAGCCGAGTTTGAGTTTTGAAATGTTACACGTACCAGTGACAATGACCAAAGCAGGACGTAATGGTCCCTGGAAGCAATTTAAACACAGCTTCAGTGCTGCTTTCTGGGTGTCTCTAACTATCCGTGGGTGGTCAATTCGCCACTACGGAACAACCCAGAAAGTTGTTCGACATCCGTGCAAGTGAACTCCGATAATATCGCTAGCATCTGCTTAGACAGCGTCCTACGAGCATGCCTGCAAAAACCCAGCCTATCACCCCCTGCAATTACTTGGCGTGCATAAACGAGTGGCTTCTCCACCAGTTCAGCAGGAGACCGTGCGACTCTTCTCCAGCGCCAAAAATAAAAAAAAATAAATAAAAAGACACCGAAGTTCGGTCCCCAACGAGACTAACGACACGGTCGGACCGAAAGGACGCCTTCTGAAGCGCTCTCTAATCCCAGGAGGATGAGGAGGAGGAGGAGGGGGAGGAAGAAGAAGAAGAAGAAGAAGAAGAAGAAGAAGAAGAAGAAGAAGAAGAAGAAGAAGAAGAAGAAGAAGAAGAAGAAGAAGAAGAAGAAGAAGAGAGTCAAGCTGCTTCTTTGCGCAGTTGACTCAAAAGTCAAGGCGAAGGGAAGGAACCGGCGGGCAGGTGGAGGGGGCGCGCTTCCCATAGCTGAGCAAAGTAGGGCAAGGTAGGGCAGGGCAAAGCAAAGCTGGGGGGGGGGCTGGAGAGGAGGAAAGGGGCTGCCACGACGTTGAGCTTTCCTTGGCCGGCCAGGGGCGCTTCTCCAGCCGGGCAACACTCGCTCGCTCGCTCGGGTAGCCTACCTGTGCGCGGCGCCTTCACCTGTTGCCCGTCCGCCTCCATCCGCGAAGGGCAGCGGCTCCCCCTTGACTTCGCGCAGCACCAGCGCCTTCTCCTCCGGGCGGGGGAACTCAGCGAAGTCCCCCCCGCTGCTTCCTCCTCCTCCTCGTCCTCCTCCACCGCCGGGTCCTTCGTCCAGCGCCTCGACGTAGAAGATGGTGCGAGGGGCCGGCGGGGGGCCTTGCGGCTCGGCCAGCCCATGGAGCCGGGTGGCCGGGAGCGACGTCCCGTTGAGGGGCAGGGAAGAGACGGGGCAGGCGGCGGCCGAGGACGGCGAGGGCGAGGCGGCGGCGGCGGAGGAGGAGGGCGAGGAGGACGAGGCTTTCTTCCAGAAGGCGCCTCCGCCGCCTCCGCCGCCGCCTCGCTCCTGGCTCTTCAGCAGCCGGCTCTGGCTCGGGCCCCAGTGCTCGAAGCTGCCGTCCGGTTGCAAGCAGCCGCCCGCGGGCGCCGCCGGGTGACTGAACAGTTTCCAGCGGAGGCGCAAGATGTGCTTCACGTCAAAGTCCTTCCTGCTCGAGTTCGACATCCTGCGGCGGAGGCGGAGGCAGGCGCGGCTTCGCCGGCTCGCCCGGAGCTTGCAAGGCAAGCGGCGGCGGGCAGGCAGGGGGGTGAGGAGGGCGGACTGAGCTGCTGGCGTTGCTCCGGCGAGCCCGGAGGGGGACAAGGCGACCTGCCGGCCAGGGCCTCCTCCTCCTCCTCCACAGCGCCGGAGAGTCGGCAGCGCCCGAGGCGCAGGAAGCAACCGGGCTGTCGCCGAGTGACTGAAAGGGGAGGGAAAGCACGCTACGCCAAGTAGTAACCCCCTCCTCCTCCTCCTCCTCCTCGCCCCCCACCACCCCCACCCACTCGGCTCAGCAACAACGGCGGCTGCACATGGAGCGCCCCGGATTTTGCGCTCCGACAGGGAGGAGGAGCGGAGGAACCGCACGGAAAGTTGCCGGGCTTTTAAGCTCTGGGTTAGTAGCTGGGGAAGACGGGGAGGGGAGAGGGAGGGAGGGCGAGCGAGGGTCTTCTCTGAGCAAAGGGGTGAGGGAGGATGCTAGAGCTCCCTGGCGCCCCCAACCGGGCTGGCTTCTCCGACGTCGGTTCTGCTTTCTTCCCAAGCGCTGTCCAGCACCGAGCCGGCTCTCTTGCGAGCATCCTTGGAAGAGACGTCTAACTCGGGGGGGGGAGGGCTCTTTTCGAGCAGCGTTCAGCCTCATTAGGATCCCCATTGCCTGTCCCAGTTTCCCTCGGGTTTTTCCCCAGCCCCCCCCTCCCCCGGTTGCAAAAAGTCAGCCCGGAGAGACCCACCCAAGCGGGATCCCTCCAAGAGCACCGAAGCCTGTTTTTCCTGACCTGAGTCTGAATCAAGATCTTGAAAACCCGGTGAGCCTGAGTTTATTTCTCATCTTCCTTCCTTCCTTCCTTCCTTCCTTCCTTCCTTCCTTCCTTCCTTCCTTCCTTCCTTCCTTCCTTCCTTCCTTCCTTCCTTCCTTCCCCACAGTGACCGCTCTTCACCCGAATGAATTCTGAACCAGCTTTTGATCTGGTTGACTCCAGCCAGCATTGTTAGGCTGCCCAGCGCTTCCTGGACTAATTTGCCAGGATCTTCCAAGACAAAATCTTCTTCAGAACTCTTTAAATCCTAAAGCTGCTTCCTGAAATGGATGTTGTGAGTTAGACTGGTTCAAACCTGACTCTTCAGCTGGGGAACCTTTTGTCCACCCAAACTCACCCCGTGAGTTAATGAAGCCTCCAAAGTTTTGCCCATGAAGAATCATGCTAACTTTCTCTTCTTTTCCACCATCCCATTTTGATCCAATGCTGTTTAAACATGAATCAAAAATGAAACTAAGTTCCGCAGTAATTTTAAGAGAACTCACCATGGTGCGAACTGTAGAGCTATTATCCCATCTCATGTAGAGATAAGGTTGTGATGTGTCTGCTAACTGAAACCTTATCTGTTTGGGATTTACCTCCACATGAATATTTGTCAGGTCACCCAGAAACTGGACCCAAGCTTTATTTCAGGAATAGTAAATCTATCAAAACCTGAGAATTCACCCAAGCTTTATTTCAGGAATAGTAAATCTATCAAAACCTGAGAATTCACTGCTGCAATTCTTTAATTGCAGCAGTAGCCTTGACTGGCACCTTCAAGCAGTGTTTTGTATAGTGCTAATCCCAAAATCAAGGAGTTTGGACAAGGAAAACCTCCATAGACCCCCAGAATTACAGGTTGCACTAAGAAGTTGAGGCAACATCAATGGTAAACCAAGAAGACTACAGTCTGTGGGTATGTTGATGCACAAGAACTAGATTAAACTTGAAAAAAACTTTCATCATTTCTCTGGAGATCCCACTTTCCCAACTAATAGAAAAGTGTGCTTGGATTCAAGGTGGAACTCCAGTTTCAAGGGTTTGGAGGATTCATCCATGTTGTCATCTGGTGACTATCCAGGAGCCAAGGGGTTCTTTAGGAATTAGAGATTCAAACCAGGTGAGATTCTTAAAAAAGAACTTTAATTGAATAGATATTGGGACTTACAGAAAAAAAGAAAGATCAACCAATGCAGATCCTTCAGTTTGCTTGGAAACTCAGGAATGGCAGCAGATGGAAACTTGGTAGCCAGCATTTCCCCAGCATTCCCCTAGCACCTTAGGAGTCTACACCAAAGTTCAAACTCTGTGGGATTTGGCAGCCCCTTGTACTAAGAAGAGTAGTATAAATATCCCAAGCATAATTTTAGTGAAGGCAAAGTCTTCTGCAGGCAGGCAGCTGAGATGGTCTGATGACATAGCTGGACAACAATTTTGGAACCTAGAAAAATAACGCTTTGCTAAGAATAAGTTTATGGGGGCAGTGTTGCAGAATACAGCCATTACTCCTACTCCCCTTAGCTGCTGTTAAATTGGGGAACTGATGTTTGTCTTAATTGTTACAAGGAGAAATACAGACAGGAGGCTTTCAAGCAAGAATGATTAACAACACAATGGTGCAGCCCACAAAGCTTGCTGAATATTCGCTAAGTGCACACATGGGGAAACATGCCATATAAGCTTGCTAGGTTATCTTGTATCAGCTGGATACTTCAGTACAGCCATCTCTTATATATGCAAAGGAAAAGCAAGTTTGTGGATGCCACTTGTTCCTCACCAAGTGTCCACGGGGCCAGGACATTGCTTTTAACTCCTCAAAACCTCTGCTCATGTTTCAGTTTCTTTTTGGTATGCTGCAACTAAGCAAAAACTAAGCTGCGGTAGTGATTCCCTCTTCCCCAAAAGTAATTCACCATTGGCAAAAAAAACCAACAACAACAACCATAAGCAACTCTATCAATCATATTCAAACAACCTGGATCTGGGAACAGATTGCCCAAATTATTAAGCAGTTTTATGTTTCCAACTGGGAAAATATGAAGTGCTTTACATTGGAAATGCAGAGCAAGCTTAGGACTGCCCTTCCACTATGCAATAGAGAATATGATATCCAATCCCAATGTTGTCAGTGGCCTAGGGATATTTATCTACCTGGTGGGTGAGAGGAGGGCAAAGATTGTATTGTGCAACTGGGATGTTATTACGGGAGGAATGGCTTTGTGGTTAGATGCTAGGAGACAACTGGTGGAACCGTATTACACTGCATTAGTTTCTAGCTCATAAATCATCATCTGAAATGCATGCATGACTAGAGGCGATAAAATGATAAACAGAGTAACAGCAAACCAGTTTTCTTACTGTGTTTAAAGGTGGAGAACATTTCTCCCCTTTTAGATGAATAAATGAATGAATGAATGAATGAATATATTGATACAGTAACTATAAAGACGTTTCATTCTTCTTCTAAAATGCAGCTCAATTAAACACCATTATAAGTTGCAGGCAATGCAAATGACAGAAAGTACAAAATAGGTTTCCTAATTCAGAGTGGGATATTTTTGGCCCATTCCTAAAAATAAATAAATGAATAAAAATCCCATCATATACAGAAATAAAACTGATTAATAGTTCCAGTTCTGTTTGATTTAACAGCAAGCTAAATGAAGTCAGTTAGAAGCTTGAGTTGGCTTGTTTTTTTTTTTTGTTGTTGTTGTTGTGGTTGGTTTCTAGAAAGGCTATATGTATTTTAGCATAACAAAAATTCAGGTCATTCCCAATTCACAGGAGGAAAAAACTACCTTTTCCCCATTTTAAATGTTAGTTTATGCCAACAGCTGATCAATAATTCTCCATCCTCAAATTTTTCAAGGCAATGCATAACCAAAGGTACTTAGAAATTAATACTTTTTTTTCAATTGGTTTCATCCAAGACTTCAGTCAGCTGTTAAGGACAAATATATAACGCCTATTAAAATGAATGACAGCTATAAAGAGTGATAGCATCCCATTTCATTTGAAGGGCAGAAGTGAGGAAAGCTGTTGATTTAGAAAACTAAAAAGTCTCAGAAAAAAATGCAGTGCAAAAATATTTCTATACCGTTGCTAAGACCACAAAAGTATGTTTGTATTCTCACCAAGAATCAATTTAACTATTGCCACCACCATTAACCTAAATATATTTTTTTCCTTTAGTGGAAGGTTTAAATTGTGAGCACTAACATAGGATATCAGCTAAAAGTGTAGAATGAAAAATGCATTCAATGTCAGCTGTAGAATTAATATTGTGCAACAAAAAATTCTGGACAGAACAGAAATAATGTTTTGTTGCCAGTTATAATTTATAAATTGGGGAAAATTCAATAAACTCTCTTCATACGACAGTGAAAATACAATAATATGTTAGAAAGAATTCACTTTTCTATTTTAAATCTTCCACAGCCGTCCTACTTTATGTACATACAGAAGTAAGTAACCACAAGTTCAAAAGCTAGTACTACTGAGAAAATGTATATAGGAATGCAGTATTAAATCAAATGCTACTAGTCCTAATAGTTACAGATCTACTGTTGGGCTGTTCCCAGTGACAGCTCTAAGAATAAATAGCACTCACAGGTACTCAAAACATTGCAGTGGTATAACATTTGAATGTGATGCTATTTTATATAAATAAAGAATTGCAATCTTACAAGAGCTGCAGCATTTGTGTTGGTGATCTGGGATCGTCTTAATAGACATCTGCCAAAATAAAAATGGTAAAATAACATGAATGAGCAACATAACACGATGACATAATGCTGTGCTCTTTTCAAAATATGAAGAGGTTAAAGTAAAAGATTCCCAGTCCCGTCATGTCTGACTCTAGGGCCTGGTGCAGTGGTGGCGAACCTATGGCAAGGGTGCCAGAGGCGGTACTCGGAGCCCTCTCTGTGGGCACACGTGCCATTGCCCCAGCCTTGCCTCTCCCTGTGACCCCCTCTTCTCCAGCAGCCCCCCTGAAGGAAAGTCAACCCTGAGCTTGGCCCACCCAGAGCAGCGCAGCCAAGGACATGGTAGCCAGGCAGCGTAGACAAGATTTTGACCTCACACCCCATTATGCAGTTGATGCTGCAGGGCGCGGGCAGAGGGCGTGACCGCCATAGTGCTGCTGGGCTGCCTGGGTGATCTGCGGCAGGCCTTGGAGGCGGTGAGTGGCCCTGCAGGCAGGCGGGGCGGGGGATGGGGGGAGCAGGGGCGAGGCAGGGGGTTGGAGTGGGGGTGGGGCCAGTTTTGGGGCATTCAGTCTCTAAAAGGTTTGCCATCACTGGCCTGTGCTTATCTCCATTTCTTAACTGAGGGAGCCAACATTGTCCAAAGACATTTTCCGTGATCATGTGGTCAATGCTGTTACCTTCCCAAGTGGTACCTATTAATCTACTCACATTTTCAAGCTTTTGAACTGCTCAAGCAAGGAATGGGAGGCTCACCCTGTTGCACAGTGCTTGAGTCTCGAACCTTGTCTTTAACCTCAAAATGTAACAAGAGTGACTGTATACAATATTTGTCCTTAAACCCCTGGGATAGCAAACAATAATCTGGAAAAATAATAAAGTGTTGTTTACATTTCTGACTCTAATCGGTTTCAAAACAGCTTCAATTCTGATTTTGATTTTTTCGACTTTCAGTTTTCTGTCCTCTTTTCTAAAATAATAATAATAAGTAACAATAATCCAGGAAATGAATTCACGCTCATAATCCATTTGCCCAGCTCTTCATTTTGAGCTCACTCAATTATGAAGTTTCTGGAATTATTTCTTATCTAATTACATGCTTCATCCACCATTATTTTGCTTAGAAGGTTTAAGACTGTGGTAACTTTAGCAAGGGTTCATTTGGAACCAGAATATATTTGTCCTTCAGAGCAAAAATAGGTTGAGCAATAAAGTCTGTAATCCTATTTAAAACATTTACATATGTCCATTGGAAACACTGAACATTTGTAATAAATATTGTAATACATTGGATTTGTAATTGTCTTATTTCTCTGAATGATGAGGTGGGGGAGATATTATTTAAAATCTACTGGCTATTCAGAAAACTTTTAACCAAGAGAAGTTTAGAGGGCAATGCCCCAATAAATCACAACACTAGTAGTTCTTGGCTAGAAAAATTCACCCAGAACTATCTCCATTTGTCAAAGCCCTTTGCAGACACTGCAAGGAACAACAACAACAAAAAATTCTACTAGCCATTCCCTAACCTATGCCTCAAAAGATTACTTGCACTCAGTTCTGCAAATGCCGATAACAATTTAAAACAGGAAATAATTTCCAATATTATGCTTTTAAGATATCAACAAGAATCCCTCCTAGGAACAGCACTCTTTTTTTGTATTAAATATCTGAATGAAGTGGGGAGGGGAGAGAAAATGCATATCAGATTTATAGTTGACATGAAATTAGATAGGACAGCTAATATGCTAGAAGATGTAAATAAAACTAATTTTGATTGCTTAGAGAACAGGCTGAAAATAAAAAGATGAGAGGCACAAAAGTTATTTGTTTAAGAAACAGATATCAGTATCACATATATAAGATCAGGGGGAGAGTAAATCGGATTTAATAAAAGTCCTTGCCAAAAAAAGAGAGAAAGTATGGAATAGTAGTTGACTAGAAATTGCATAGATGATGTATCTGCAGAAAACGTACATAAAATCACAGGTTACATAAAGAGAAGGATAGCTCCCCCATGATAGATGTAAAACCATTACTTTAACATCGGCCTTTATAATGGATTTTTTCCCCCTCTCCCTAAGCATTACTGTAATATCTTCTCTGCTCTTTACAGATTAGCATTTAATCTGGTTAATCTTGATGTTCTAGCAACAACGGTTAACAAAAAGGGGCAAAAGATTTCCCTGTTCAAGATGAAATCAACCTGGTGCAGAAACTGTAATTGAGTCTGCATTGATTGACCTCCGGAGCTGTCCATGGTATCAACTCTGGCACTAGGAATTACCCTCCCACAACTTTATTTTAGGGAAGAGATTGTGTTTTCCTATAAGCGGAACAAAAATTCTAACCCTAATAAGTTAACCTTGATGTTTCTAAGGATACTTTTGGTGCAAATAAAATTTGATACATTATTTTCCACTTTATAACACACTTAGTTGTATGTTTAACCTCCATGTTGTGGTGACCCCCAACCACTTATACATCACCGGGTGCCAGGGGCGTGGCCAAAGAAAAAGGGGAAAAATGGCGGACAGTCTTGTTTGGCAACCCCCGTGAAATGGTCGTTCGACCCCAAATGGGGTCCCGACCCACAGGTTGAGAACCACTGATGTAATATGTTTTATTGTTTCGGGTAATGCAAAAAATTTTGGTCTACGATTGCAATCTAAATTTCCCACTCTCTTTTGCGTTGGTTAGAACCAAGTATTATCTCCAGTTCTGGGTACCACATTTTAAAAAGGATTCAGACAAACAAATCCAGAGAAGTTATTAGGGGTCCAGAAACTAAATCCTACAAAAAGACCCAAAGAAACTAGAGATATTTAGCATTGGCAGGATTGAGGGAGGGCATGAAAATATTTTTCATTTTTAAATTTAGATACCTTTGTATTAATTTCTACTAAAATTCAAATTTCACCAACTCCACATAATTTTTGAAATATAGGAAAAGAGATCATATTGAACAAAGTGAAGATTTGTTTCGTCTCTTGTTTCAGATGGCAGGACACCAAGTATTGAATTCAAGATACTGGGAAAGAAGATTCTGATTGATTATTTAAAAAAAAATGCCACCAATGGTTAGTCAATTATGGTGGGGTATAAATCCAACCAATCAGGCCAGCCAGACATCAGTCAAGCCAATTACTCGAGGAAATGATAGACTCTTGTTCATTTATAATAGCTTGTACTTGACCCATGTAGTATTTTCATCACTAGATTTTTTTTTATGAACTCTCCATCTGAGATAAATCATGGGAATGAATATTGCCAGCAATTATCTGCCAGGGAGCCTAAACAAAAGAAAACACTATAATGAATGTGCAGAACCATCTTCGCCAAGTAGTTGCCATGGCTTCTTACGAGGTCCATGTTGTCATGTTGTTTCATGGCATTTTGTGTGTTTCTTTCTTTCTTCCTTTGTTTGTTTGTTTGTTTTTTAAAGATTTTTATTCACTTATTACATAAGTTTTTTCTTCCAGAGCTGACTTTTGCTGTTGTGAAATCTAAATGTTTTCATTCATCCAAAATGAACAACTCATCCTTTCTGAAATCTCTTTTTTCCCCTTCTTTATTAACTCCTACTTTTCAGTGTGAAAAATAATGCACACATTCTCCACTGGGAAAATGATATATCTCTTAAATATTATAATATTGTTTTATCATTCTCTCCACAGTAGCCTGCCTGGTTGTCAATTGGCAACAATTTTCTCCCTATGCTTAAGTAAGATTCTATCCTTCTTTGATATTTAATGCCAGCGAATAAGACTGAACTAATGGATAATTGTACAGAGTACTTTATATCTCCCCTTGCATTTTTTTTTCCATCGGGCATACATCAAAACTTTTAAAAGTAACTAGAGCCATGGAAAACAGTTTTGTTGTTGTTGTTAGTTGCAAAGTCATGTCCGACCCATCGCGACCCCATGGACAACGTTCCTCCGGTCCTTCCTGTCCTCTACCATCTTCTGGAGTCCATTGAAGCTCACGCCTACTGCTTCAGTGACTCCATCCAGCCCCCTCATTCTCTGTCGTCCCCTTCTTCTATGGCCCTCAATCTTTCCCAGCATTAGGCTCTTCTCCAGTGAGTCCTTCCTTCTCATTAGGTGGCCAAAGTACTTGAGCTTCAACTTCAGGATCTGGCCTTCTAAAGAGCAGTCAGGGTTGATCTCCTCTTGGACTGAAGTTTTTGAATAGCTCAGTTGGAATACTGTCACCTCCATTAGCTTTGTTGTTGCTCAGATTTCCTAAGGCCCATTTCACTTCCCATTCTAGGATGTCTAGCTCCAGGTCAGTGACCACCCCATCGTGGTTATGTGGGACGTTAAGCTCATTCTTTTATAGTTCTTCTGTGTAGTTTCGCCACCTCTTCTTAATCTCTTCTTCCTCTGTTAGGTCCCTGACATTTTGGTCCTTTATCATGCCCATTTTTGCATGAAACGTTCCCTTCATATCTCCAATTTTCTTGAAGAGATCTCTGGTCCTCCCTATTTGATTGTTTTCTTCTATTTCTTTGCACTGTTCATTTAAGAAGGCATTCTTATCTCTTCTAGCTATTCTCTGGAATCCTGCATTCAATTGGGTGTATCTTTCTGCTTTCTAGCCTGGTGCATTAACCACTAGACCAAGCTAGCTATTATGTAAACCACTAGACCACACTGGCATTATATGAAAGACTAACTATTGGATGTCAAGGGGAGACAAATTGTTAGGGAGTTTGTTTTTAATCCTTTAAGCCTCCCTCTTGCATGAGATGGATGGCTGTATAAATGATATAAACAAATAAATAACTCCCCCCGAGTCTTTTGCGATCAAGATCTCTCACTGTAGGTTTGGCCACAATTATTGGATAAATAATGATAGTTCTAAGTGTTGTTTTGTTTTTTTCCCACATGGGCTCTGAAAACAATCCTTGTCTTAATAAAGCTCAAGATATTTGCACCCAGGCTGCAATCAACCAAGCATAACTTATTTTCGGTGCCATAGGTTAAAATTCTTAGTGCTACAGTGGTTGCCAATAAAGAAAAAACACAAGGGCAGGTTACCAGCATCAAATTCCTGGGTGTGCAGCTAACGGGTAGGCTGGCTTGGTCGCTCAACAGTGAGAAACTGGTGAAGGGGGCACAGCAGCGCCTGCATTTCCTGCATCGCATGAGAAAAGCACATCTTCCTTCCCCTGTCCTGACTACTTTCTACAGAGGGGCGATCAAGATCATACAGCATCACAGTCTGATTTAGAAGCATCACAGCTTCAGAGAGGAAGGCAGTGCAGAGAGTGGTGAGAATGGCCGAAAAGATCATTGGCAGTTCCCTCCCTCCCAGGACATAGCACAGAAGCATTGCTTGAGCAGGGTCCGTAAGATTATCTGGGACACTACACATCCTCTTCATGACCTGTTTTCCTTGTTACCTTCTGGGAGGAGGCTTCGTGGTATCTGTAGCAGAACATCCAGATTCAGACATAGCTTCATGCCATACAACATTAACCTTGTGAACTCTCAAACTTCCTCTTTCCATTATATATTCAAGATGGACAGTATTTAATATTTATTTGTTATGTATATGTAGGAGTGCGGGTCTATACATATGTCGTACATAATATGTTTAAGTGTGTGTCACGTATGTGTTTCACTTTGAGAGCGGGCAACTAAATTTCATTTTTGATATGTGCCGTTGTGCCCACAGTAAAAAATGACAATAAAGGTTATTTTATCTTATCTTAATAATAATAATTGGTTAATAATAATATTGATTGGTTCAGGTTTTTACCACAGAGAACCGATAGCCATGGAGATACCTGATGTTCAGAGTTTTTTTTTATTTTTTATTTTTTTAAATAAGAAATTTATTGTCTATGAGGAACAGATAGATGAAGAGATGAGAATTTCATGGGTACTCATGGCCCCGTTCAAGCATTTAGAAAGAAATATCAAATACACCATAGATGAATCAGAGACACATTTCACCCTTCCCCAAAACTGCATTGCTGACATCAGCAAAGTTTCCACAGGGAGGTGTTCTTGCATACATCTGCAAATTTGTACATGAGCTAAAGTGCTGAGATGGCACATTTTTAGTACAACACTTCATTTAGTGACCGTTCAAACTTACAACGGCACTGAAAAAAAGTGACTTGAGACTATTTTTCACAGCTATAAAGCATCTCCATGATGATGAGATCAAAAATTCAGATGCTTCGCAACTTGATTCATATTTATGACCATTGCTGTGTCCTGGGGTCATGTAATCACCTTGTGACCAACCAAATCAGATTCACTTAACAACCAGGTTACTAACTGATCAACTGCAGTGATTCACTTAACAACTCTGGTAAGAGAGGTCATAAAATGGGGCAAAATGCACGTAACAAATGTCTCACTTAACGAGATAAATGTTGGGCTCAGTTGCGGTTGTAAGCTGAGGACTACCTGTATCGTGGACAATCCATGTCATATATGGCTCTAAAATTACAATGTGTGTAGAGGAAAACAAACATTGCTTTTTTTTTTCTTGGTAGGGAGCTTCCAGTTAGATAATGTGGAATATTTTACATGCAAATAATTGATCTTTACCCAGTTTTGTTTCTCAAAGTTTCTAACATAATAATTACTCTCTTATCCCTCATTCTTCTGCCTGCCAAGGTCCTTTGAAGATGAACTTCTGCGGAGCTAAATTAAGGATCTACAATAGGTTTGCAAAAAAAAAAAAAAATATGCATTACAAATCAAGGTTGTGCAAGGCTGAAGTATTAGTCCCCAATTCCTAGTTCATAATTTTTCCTGTCACCTCTTTTGGTCTAGGGCAAATGAAATCACTTGCTGACCACAGTAATGAATAACATTTTGGCAGCAGCCCTCATTTGTAATGGTGAGATTATTGATATGGTCCAGAGTGATGCCATCACTGGGGGAAATGATAATCAGCTGCTGAGAACTTGAGAGGGTAATGTTTTCTTCATTTGTATTTAATATACGTAGGCCTTGACTTACAAAAGTTCATTTAGTGACCGTTCGAAGTTACAACAGCACTGAAAAAAGTGAGTTATGACCAGTGGTGGGATTCAAATACCTGAACAACCAGTTTGCTTATTGGATGCAGGCCTGGGCCTCCAAGGCCTAGAATGGACTTCCGGAAGTGGCATCCATGCACTTCCGGCAGGCCATTCTAGGCCTGGGAGGCCTTCTCCAGGCCTCCAAGGCCTAGAACGGACTTCCAGAAGTGGCATCCATGCACTTCCAGTTGCCAATTCTAGGCCTGGGAGGCCTCCTCCAGGCCTCTGAGACCTAGAATGGACTTCTGGAAGCAGTGTGCATTCAGCCAGTTCTCTGAACTCGGCAAAATTTAGCTACCGGTTCTACTGAACCGGTGTGAACCAGCTGAATCCCACCACTGCTTATGACCCTTTTTCACACTTATGACTGGTCATGTGATTTGCATTCAGATGCTTAAGAAGTGGTTCATGTTTATGACGGTTGCAGTGTCGTTAAGGACTCGTGATCCTCTTTTGCGAACCTCCGACCAGCAACGTTAATGGGGAAGCCAGGTTCACTTAACAATCGTGTTACTAACTGATCAACTGCAACAATTCACTTAACAAGTGTGGCAAGAAAATTTGTAAAATGGGGCAAATCTCACTCAACACTTTTATCACTTAGCAACATAAATTCTGGGCTCAGAATTGTGGTCATTAAGTCACAATTACAGTTTTCAAACTAGAGAGCTATCTTTTTTTCCATGAGATTAAGCACATTTTTTGGGGTGTTGTTTTGACATTAGGCTCAGACCACACAATGATACAATTGCCTGTTGGACATTGCTTCATTACTGCAATAAATGGCACTATCCCAGGACAGAAACTGACTATTATACAATTACTAATAATCCAGTAATTGATTAAGAGTGACTTTTGAGTACAAAGACAACATAAATATGCTAAGACTTCAATAAAGATGATTGCTGATCAATGATAAATTCATTAAAAATGAATCTAGGCTAATTATATATTATCTTTATAACACAGCGGTAGTTAAGTATCCAATTAATAAAATATGACAGCAGTGGCATATCTCCCTTTGAAATCATCAAAAGATCACTGGTCCTTAAGTTGTAGAATTATAAATAATGCTTTTAGATGGCTTTATAATTTAGAAAACAAAGATAAGAGGGCATCCATTAGAGTGCAATTGCATCCAATAGGTCATTATTATCATTTCCTTGGGGTTACAAAGAAAGCACCTGCAGCAGAATTAGATTAGGCAAAGTTGAAACTTTGCCTATGAAATTAGAATTCCATAAATAGTCAACAAACCTTATACTAAGAGAAATAAAACACATACAACTTTCCTGTCAGTGCAATCAAATCTTGGTGAGTTATACCTCACTGTTTTAAACAATAAGACAGAATTTATCTAAAGCATAATCAGATTTAAAATTCATTATCTGGCTCAGACTGACAGCAAATATATAGATCTTTGAAAATTATAAAGATATAGATCTTTGAAAATTATCTAATCTATCTATCTATCTATCTATCTATCAGAAGGAGTAGGACAACAACATTTTAAGGTGTGATTCAGGATGCAGTAACAGAAATATAGAGGCAAAGGGAGAATCTATTATTAACTCTTTTACAAAAATAAAAATCTAGATGTAGTTGCAAGGGCACAAATATTGCATCTTTACCATATTTTCTTTCTTGCTGTTTATTGATTGATTATTAAATCAACAGTGATGTGTTTCCCTCACCCTGCTTTTAACAGATCACTAAACCATATCAGAAGTTATATAGACTTATATATAAGTTATATATATAAGTTATATATATATATATAGTTAAATAGACTTCTTGTTTACAATGTTCTTTTCCCCCCAGAAAATAGGATCATATGGGTCACCCAAACTACATAAAGAAACACAGTGTGAGTGATGGTAATGATGTTCTACAAGTGAAATTTTCATTCACAAACAGAACTAGTTGAGCATAAACTTTTTTGGTAGCCAGAGATTTGGGATACCTGCTATTTTCTTTACAATTTCCTTTTCAAAACTGTAGTATTTATCAGACAAGAATGCATAATTCACTCCAGCTTTTGTTTCATGCCATAGGTTCAGAATGCTGATCTGCTAGCTGTTTCAGAAAGTGAGATTGTGTCTTTCTTCCAGGACTTCTTGGGACAACAAAGCTTCAGTTTCAAAACAATCAGATTTCCCAATCAGAAATACTGTCCCTCAGGAGTGGTGACTTCAGCCTATTACATGTTTAGAACTTCAGTTTTTGCTGCAACTGATCAGACTTCAATAAATAGATGGTAGATTAGATAGATGATAGAGCTGGAGATAGAAGAACAAAAAGAGAGAAAGATAAAAAGATAGTAAGACAAAGGGATATAGATAGCTAAATAGCTAGATGATGGATGATAGATTAATTGATAGATGATATATATAAATGATAGATTGATAAATATAAAGAGAGAGAGAGTTGATACATAGATAGTTAGATAGCTATCTATCTATCTATCTATCTATCTATCTATCTATCTAGGTGGGTGGGTTGGTGGATGCGTGGATGGATGGATGGATAGATGATAGATAGATAGATAGATAGATAGATAGATAGATAGATAACAGTAGCTTTAAGAGCTATTTCTTCTGCATTCATTTAAAAAATAAGGCTAAAAGTCATCTGATGCCCATACCTCTCATTGGGTTTTGTGGTAAGTCACAAGTTGTGAAGATTTATCAGACAAACACAGCACACCACCAATATATATTAGAGTTTACAAGGTGTGTGACAACTCCCTTGTTAAACAGTCTCAGGCACTCAGCCAAAGAAAGATGATCATTGATTTTGGAACAAAACATGAAAGAACACATATTTCTTTGACGATTATGGACTTTTCTTCCTATATGGACTGACTTCAGAGACTTTATCATGAGGTCCCTAAAAGAGAGCTGAATCCCTTGAAAAGAAACATGAGCTACAAAGGCCTTCTGTCTCCAGAAGGGATCTGCCATTAGTTTGAATCTGCTGTTATTGCTAAACGTGTTGCTGATTTCTTTAGACAGGAAGCGAACGCTTTAGTCACAGACCGTAAGATAGCCTTGCTCAAACAGCACAAGGTTTTTTGCAATACAATGGTAAACACTACAATCAGTAAATTTTGTAACACGGTTATTGGGATTTTGAAAGAAAGAAAAAGAAAGAAAGAGAGAGGAAGGGAGAGAGAGAGAGAGAGAGAGAGAAAGAAAGAAAGAAAGAAAGAAAGAAAGAAAGAAAGAAAGAAAGAAAGAAAGAAAGAAAGAAAGAAAGAAAGAAAGCTACAAATAGGGGATTGGACTTCCTTCCTTCCCTCCTTCCTCTTTCTTTCTTTCTTTCTTTCTTTCTTTCTTTCTTTCTTTCTTTCTTTCTTTCTTTCTTTCTTTCTTTCTTTCTTTCTTTCTTTTTCTTTCCAGAGTGAACCAGAAGCACAAGTACCAAAAGTGAAGAGAGGGAAGGAAGGAAGGAAGGAAGGAAGGAAGAAAGGAAGGAAGGAAGGAAGGAAGAAGTTACTAGTTACCAGATTCTTGTTTTCTACCTGCCCAGCATGCTCTGCTGTCTTGTCTTTCCTCCTGTCTGATTTGCATCTCTCCCCAGGTGATGGAACATTTATGGTAATTGGAATTTCAAAGTCAAACTTGACTGCAGCTAAAATGAACTCTGGCAGGTGGCATGCATTTTCATTGGCAATTCCTTGACTCCAATTAAGTTAGGAGAATAATTTTCCTTATAATATCCATCAAAAGATGCCTTGGTGTCAGACCCAGATTAGAACTGGTGGGCCCTTATGGCACACAGAAATTGGAGGGCTGTTGTTTATCTTCTGTTATTATCCACAGTAATTAAACAAATAATGGTATGTCAACAATCCAGTCTTCAGAATATAGAATTCTATACATGTTATAGGTCCCATATCTTTCTCTCTCTCTCTTTCTCTTTGCTGCAATCTTGTCATGGCTCAGATGTAACGGCCTAAATATCATCTTCATACAAATTATTTGCCATAAAAATGGTAAGCAGATACAACCCGGGGTTTTGTAAATATTTCCCCAAGCTCAGAAAAAGGAAATATAAGATGGGTGTTCATATGGATTAACAAGAGGAGATGGGAGCCATCTTGCCAATTTGTCTTCTGATAAATGAAGTTTTAAGATTCAGCAACACATCTTTCCAAATAGAGAGTGCCTGCCTTCCTTCCTTCCTTCCTTCCTTCCTTCCTTCCTTCCTTCCTTCCTTCCTTCCTTCCTTCCTTCCTTCCTTCCTCCCTCCCTCCCTCCTTCCTTCCTCCCTCTCTCCCTCCCTCCCTCCCTCCCTTCCTTCCTTCCTTCCTCCCTCCCTCCCCTCCCTCCCTCCTTCCTTCCTTCCTTCCTTCCTTCCTTCCCCTCTCTCCCTCTCCTCCCCTCCCTCCCTCCCTCCCTCCCTCCTTCCCCTCCTCCCTCCCTCCCCTCCCTTCCTCCTTCCCTTCCTTCCTTCCTTCCTTCCTCCTTCCTTCCTCCCTCCCTCCCTCCCTCCTTCCTTCCTCCCTCCCTCACCCCTCCCTCCCTCCCTCCCTTCCTTCCTTCCTTCCTTCCTTCCTTCCTTCCTTCCTTCCTTCCTTCCTTCCTTCCTTCCTTCCTCCCAAACTATTCTCATAAAATCAAATGTGCTCACTGACTCTAAAAGTTTGGGATTTATTATTTATTTATTTATTTATAAAATTCATTGACTGTCCATCTTACCATAGGATAAACCCTGGGTGGCTTACAGTTTCATTTAAATTAAAACATAAAAAAAATAAAAGCAAATATTAAAACCGTGGGGAGAGTGATGAGGGAGTGAGGGGGAGGTGGGATCTGTTATCACTCAGTCAGTCACCTTCATTGCACTGTTCCCTCACTGGGGCCCCAAGCTGACTGGCAAAGCGACATTTTTAGGCCCTTACAAAAAGATAGGAGGGTTGGGGCCAACCTCAGATCTCTGTCTTTCTGTCTGTCTGTCTGTCTGCCTGCCTGCCTGCCTGCCTGCCTGCCTGCCTACCTACCTACCTATCTAACTAACTATCTAATTATCTAACTATTATTCAATTAATTAATGAGAAATCCCTATCTCACTCTCAGCTGTTGTCATTTTACTGTGGAATATTTAAAACAAAATATCCTACAAGAAAATATTTCATAGTCACCTGAATTTAGCTTCCAGTTTTCTTTCCATTCTGCTCTTGTTGTATTGTCTACCTCCTACTGTATAACCTAAGCGGCCATACATGAATTAATGTTAATTGTACTTTTATGCAAATTCCTTATGACTGATAGAAATGAAATACATTAAGCAGATTTATTTTTTTCTCTATCAAATGTTATTAATAAATGTACAACCTGAGTCCAATCATTTCTCTTTCTAGTCTATTGTCTTGACCAATGCCACTGAGATCTGTCTGTCTGTCTGTCTGTCTGTCTGTCTGTCTGTCTGTCTGTCTGTCTGTCTGTCTATCTATCTATCTATCTATCTATCTATCTATCTATCTATCTATCTATCTATCTATCTATCTATCTATCTACCTACTTACCTACCTACCTACCTACCTACCTACCTACCTACCTACCTACCTATCTATCTGTTGTCTTGACTGATGACACTGGGATCAAGTGTGTCAAACTATTTTTACTCACTTACTTAGTGAGGGTACAAGGATGACACTTATTGTATGCAACATCTGTGTTTTCACTATGTGAAAACTGTGAACATTTCCTCTAAGTTGTTTGTCTTTTCCATCACTGCCTGCTAAATGTTTTATTACATGGCTAACAAGATGCACATTATAGAAGATTTTTATGTCATTGAAAAAAATTAACATCTTTAGGTGATTATGAATTTTGTGATATCACAAATAGTCTAAACATGCTTTGGTCTTTTTCTGGAGGCATTTATTTCCTGGAATTACCTCTTAAAATTACTGAGGAACAAAAACTTCATTTTAATTTTTTAATGTAACTTTATTTTGGCAAGAGCAATAACACTGTCAGAACAACTGCCTGATTTTAACATATCTATAGTCCATTTCTATGTGTGTAATTAATTCTGAGTAGATTGTGTAAGCACAAAGGAGATATTAAATATACATCTTCACAGCCCTTAAATGGTTTAGTTTAACTAATTTAGAAGTCTAATAAACTAGTGTCCCAAAAGTAATTAAATTCCATATTTTCCTGTGCATAACTATAAAATGAGTGTAAAAATGTATCTTCCCTATGTGGGAAAATTTTACTCACTCAGTTATTAACTGCATATGAATAACTGCATATGAATAACCAATATATGTCAGTTGAACATTGTTTTACAAGTTGTTTTTGAAAGACAATGTAAAGTTCATTATTTTTTTTAAAAAAATAATTGAACAATTGTTACCTATGACTGAAGCCTCGGGATATCAAGGATATATGGGATTCATAGAATAGACCTTGTGAGCAAGGGTAACATGACTTAGTATTGCAATTTTCTTTTCTTTTTTCTTTTTTTATAAATTTTTATTTTTAACCAACAAGACAAAACAAAACAAAACAAAACATAACACACATACACACACAATGTATACTCCTCCTTTTTTTTACAGCAATTACGTAACAGTAATCTAATATTTACATTTTCCCCTTATTCTTCTTTAAATATTTGTCCTTATAGCCCCATTATTTCTTATTTACATTTTTCTTCCTTCATGTTCTATTTCTTACTAAGAATAA
This sequence comes from Crotalus tigris, assembly GCF_016545835.1. NCBI lineage: Eukaryota > Metazoa > Chordata > Lepidosauria > Squamata > Viperidae > Crotalus > Crotalus tigris. The sequence goes on along the minus strand of NW_024098398.1, from coordinate 871,610 downwards.
TTCATATTATTATTATTATACATTATTGTACACATATTTTCACTTTTGACCTTTCCATATTTATTCTCCTCTATTATTTCTAGTCTCCAACCAGTCATACCACTTGTTCCATATTAGATAGTACTCTGTGTCTTCCTTTTCTTTTATCTCTTTTGTTAATTTGTCCATCTCAGCCCAGTCCAGGATTTTTCTTATTACTTCTTCCTCTGATGGTATATTCTCATTTTTCCAGCACTGTACATATGCTACTCTTGCCGCCGTTATTGTAAAATTGCCGCCGTTAATGTAAATTTAAGTACCATATTTCTTTACTATATTTTCTATTTAAAATACCCAACAAAAAGATCTCTGGTTTCCAGTCTACAGGCTGGTCTATTATTTCTTGGATCCATTTTCTTATTGTAGACCAGTATTTTTTTGCAACTGGGCATGTCCACCATAGATGATAATATGTTCCATGTACTTTTTTACATTTCCAACATGTTGGCGAGTTATTCTGGAACATCTTGGCAAGCATGTGTTGCAATTTTCTTGTTGTTGTTGTTCTTATTATTGTTCTTGTTTTGCTATTCAGCTATCAGCCAAAGAGTAATAACAGTGGTTCCTCCAAATCATTCCCACAGACCTTTCCATGGACACAAAACTTTCCTGAGGAAAGGGTGATGGAGAAGACGTGATTTTCCCCTCCCCCAAAAAAATCCATCACAGGGTACTTAACAGAGTTAACTACACATAGCTAGTGATAATAAATGTCAAGAGCTGGTGAAATCAGGAGATCCAGACAGTTCAAATGAGTATAAAGATTGATTGTAAGCGTAAGATCTCTACAAGAATCTGAGCTACTAACGGTCAAGGGAAATGAGCGGGAGATAAGAGAGGCATTCAAGATGGGCTGGATTTAGATGTCTTGTAAGAGCGCAGGGACTCATGACTGATGATGGACTTGACCCCTTCCCTTGGGCTCAACCTGGTCCTCCTACACTAAAAACTCTTAGAAGTTTTGCTTAAACTCTTTCTGACTATTTAGTCCAGAGTCATAATGCATCTGTCTCTCTAGAGACCTAAAGGGTCTATTCAGTTGATATCCAAAAAGCCAAATAGCAATGTAACAATCCCAATCAGAATAAAAATGGAATTTTCTTTATGCACAAAGGCCATTTATCCCAGCTGAGATTTCCTCTAAGAGGATTCTGCAGCAGGTGTTCATTCTTTTACAAAACAAAAACACTACCACCACCCCGGTGCCACCTGCTAAGTTAAACAGTGTGAAATTGCATTTCTGTTTCCCTGTATGCAACTAAATGTATCATTTACATGTATTCAGAACCAAGCAAAAGACGGTGTGATTATCGGCAGCCTCCTGCTTAATACTAGGACAGGCAGCATTAGAGAGCTTTTGAGTAACATTTACTCTCTCAGTGGTTGCAACCCGAACTAAGAATGGGAAAAAAAATGCATACTTAATTGACTAGTGGCCTGCTGTTCATCTTACGTACCTGAGTTTATGGCCTCTTTTGGATATAATATTTTAAACTAAAAATCCCTCTTGTGCTTTTTGTGTCTAATTTTTGTTGACTCAGGTTTAATAAAAATAAGCTCTTTTTTTTGATAGCATCAGTTACAGTTTCTTGCAGGCAGTAAAAATGGGAAAAGCACAAAGAACATAAGGGGAAAAGAGAACAGACTTTGGAGCATAACTCATTGGCCCTCACCTAATTTTAGAAGTTAGATCTGTAGGCTTCCTTTGAACTGGTTCTTTGTAAAGGGAGAGTGCTGATACTTATACATAGACCCCATCAACATAGGAACAATGATTTTGCAGATAAACATTTTTGCTTTCTACTTCAGAAAGTGCCAGCGTTGTGGTAATTTTCAGCTTGATCCATAACAGCCTTTCCAATTGCTCTTGCTTGTATTCCTGCAATTGGAAAGGCTGTTATGGATCAAGCTGAAAATTACGACAATGAGTCTGTCAAAAACATGAACGATAATTTTGCAATTTATTATGTTCTATTCTAGATGCAGGCTTTCTCATTTCATTGTTTTGTTTTGTTTTTTTAAAAAAAGCATCCACTCAGTGAAGCAGTGGTAGGCTTCATTCTTGTCCTCCATTGGTCTGCTAAGTTGCACTGAATCTCATGGTTACATTTTTGGAATTATAGCAATAGCAATAGCACTTAGACTTATATACAGCTTCATAGTGCTTTACAGCCTTCTCTAAATAGTTTACAGAGTCAGCATCTTGCCCCCAACAATCTGGGTCCTCGTTTTAGCAACCTCAGAAGGATGGAAGGCTGAGTCAACCTTGAGTTAGTCAGGATCGAACTCCTGAGAGTAGACAGAGTTAGTCCACAACACTGCATTTTAACCACTGTACCAGCAATGTTATAGACACATATGATAAGTAATAAAAAGAAGGAATTCTTACTTAGAGACAGGAACAGGAGTTTTGGATTGATATTTTGGATATTTATCCAAAATATCAATCCTCATAAATAAATCTGTAGGGAAACAATTGGAGTTGCTTCCTTCCCAATACTTAGAACCGATCTTAAGCAACCAATCAATCCATCCATCAATCCCATCTGATTCTGTTTCCAAAGCAATGCTATCAATGGCAGTGGCCCTTATTTGGAATTTCATGTAAGTATTTGGAGGGATTTGCTAGCCAAAATATTTAAAAAGCAGATGAATAAGCTTCAGTGAATTCAGCAGGAGAGTCTATTCCCAAAACCCTTTACAGAGCCACGATTCTGGTTCCCTCTTTGGGAAGACTGATGATCCTGAATCAAGAGATTGTTCAAGGACCTTGGGGCATTGTTATTATTTTATTTTATTTTATTTTTCCGTAGAATTGAACAAGCTAACGTGGTCCTGAACGTGGAGTAACATTTGATGTCATCTTCCTAGAAAATCAGGGTAGGTGAAGAGTATGGTTTATTTCCCTGTTACGTTATGGGTTTCTTGTTAGATGTTATGGAAACAAAAGAAGCGAGCATCATTTTTTAAACTGTTTTTTTTTAATGCCAACCAATGTTTTGCTTTGTTACTAATAGTTACCAGTAAAGTTATCTCATCCTGATTCTTTTCAAAGTTGCTTCTGTGGCACCTTCCTCTCAGCCACCAGTTATATGCAATGTAAGTGTTGTTTTCCTTTTCTAGAAGAAAAAAAAATGTGAAAAATTACTGACCTGTCCCAGCCTGTAAGGAATATTTGCTTCTTCTCCGAAGAAGCTGAATTAAGCTTTACTGTCACTGTCTGTGGGGACATACAGTACAGTACAGCCCATTGTTCAAGTTTGTCAAGATCTTTTTGGATCTGAGCTTGTCTTCTGGGGTATTGGCTATTCCTGCCAGCTTAGTGCCATCTGCAAATCTGATAAGTTCTCCTTCTATTCCCTCATCTTAGATTCAAATGGTATAGGGCAGTGATGGCGAAACCTTTAGAGACCGAGTGCCCAAACTGCAACCCAAAACCCACTTATTTATCACAAAGTGCCAGGGTCACATGAGCACTGTGGTGCCCTTGGGAGGGGGACAAGGAGGTGCCTCTGAGTGCTGCCTCGGGCATGCAAAAACCAGGGGCGCAAAAATGGGCCACTGTGCTCCAAGGTGCAAAAAAGGCTGCCGCCACGTCACAGGGTGCAGATACAAGGCTCTACACCATGCAAGAGTGGGGCAGGGCTAGTGAGTATCACGCAGGCACTAGCCCTGCCCCATTTGCAGCGCGTGCGTGCTAGCGGCCCTGTGTGCGCATGCACACATGTAAAATGCTTCTCCCTCCCTTTTCTTCCAGTCCACCAATCAACAATGGTTGGTGACCTCTGTTCTACCACCTCTATTTGAGCTTGCTAGTTGGCTGCTTCTCCTCCTTTGGGCTGGGTGGGGCTCCTGCTCCAGGCAGTGGTGGTGGCCTGATGGACCTGCTGCTGGTGATGGTGGCGCCCGTGCCATAGGTTCGCAACCACTAGTATAGGGTTTCCTCCCTGAGCAAGAGGTTGGACTAGAAGACCTCTAAGGTCCTCTCAACTCAGTTATTCTGTTATATAACATAATTGAATGTGCACATCTTGTTTCAAACCATGGATCATCTAAAACCTGTGTAGAGAAATTATAGATTGCTTCAGATAAATGGCAAAAGACTAAACTTTTTTTTTGTCTGAAGAGTGTCCATTTTTTTTCCTCCTTCAATCTATTCTTACTATTTTAATGATAGGAGCTTCAATCTCTCCTTTTCATTAGATTTGATTGATTGCTAATTATATATACATTTCCTCTTGAGTAAACTAATGACTGTATATGCCCATCACTCAAATAAAAGGAGATTGTTTTAGTCCCAGAAATTGTGATCATTATTAAAATATAATGTTGTTACTATATAAAGACACATTTCCATCTCTTCTGGCTTATGCATTATTCTAGCTTCCATTGTTCTCATTCAAAACAATATATAATTCCAGCATATATTTTTTTAAAAAAAATCCTGCATGAGTCATTTGTCTTTATGAACACTAATGCGATAGGGAAATAGTATACTGCCAATTAAATGGAATGTATTCTTTCTTTTTGGTATGTTGGTCTAGGCCAGTGTTTCCCAAACTTGACAATTTTAAGGCATGTGGACTTCAACTCCCATAATTGAAGTTGGGAGTTGAAGTCCTCATGCCTTAAAATTGTCAAGTTTGGGAAACACTGGTCTAGGCCAAATTGTGTATTGTGTCACTTGGCTGAATGCTGCAGCCATTGTCTTTATAGATCTTTGATGATTTTTGAGAGACCAAAGTTGGTGAAGATGTCAATCTGGCACTTATTTCCAGAACAAGCAAATTCAGCTACTGAAACAACATGGCAAAATGGTTTTAAATGATGCAGCTTCTCCTTTTTCAGTTTCCCTTGTCTCAGTCCTAAGCTAAATTAACAAAGGGATAGAATCAAGATCACATGAAGGTTAGTACCACTTTGTAATGCCTTGATAAGATCACACTTGAAATATTGCATCCAGTTTTCGTCACCATGATATAAAAAAAGATGTTGAAACTCTAGAAAGAGTGCAGAGGAGAGCAACCAAGATGATCAGGGGACTGGAGGCTAAAACATATGAAGAACAGTTGCAGGAATTGGGTTTGTCTAGTTTAATGAAGAGAAGGACGAGGGGTGACATGATAGCAGTATTCCAGTATCTCAAGGGCTGCCACAAAGAAGAGGGGGTCAACCTATTCTTCAAGGTACCTGAAGGTAGAATAAGACAAAAAGTAATCAAGAAGAGAACCAACCTAGAACTAAGGAGAAATTTCCTGACAGTTAGGAAAACATAATCAGTGGAACAACTTGCCTCCAGAAGCTGTGAATGCTCCAACACTGGAAGTTTTCAAGAAGAAATTGGACAGCCATTTGTCTGAAATGGCATAGGGTTTCCTGCTTAAGCAGCGGGTTGGACTAGAAGACCTCCAAGGTCCCTTCCAAAATCTATTATTCTGTTAAAAGGCCCAAAGTGTTGCTGAGTCTCTATAAAAACGTATAATGAAAACCAAAGGCAAAACTATGCTACCTCTTTCCCTCCCATCAGCATATATTCTTCACCTTTCCCATTTTCTTGACCAAGACATGAAGATTGTCTTTTCAAAGCAGCTCAGCTGTAATATATCACATATAAGCCTTTACACATATCACATATGTGACTTATATCACATATATGTCTTTACAATTCAAGCATATTGTAGCTGAGTTGAAGATAAATCCTTTCCAATCTCTTGAATCTTCACCCATGTCCTGCCACTCAAACAAAAACCATAACATACTGTATATCCTATTCCCCTTTTCTCCCAGATGGTTAGCATCCAAACAGTAAATTAAAAAGTCATCCCATTTATATATATATATATATATATATATATATATATATATATATATATATATATATATATACACTTCCAATTTTACGCGGGAGAAAACCCGAACAGCCAAAGACCTACATATATATATATATATATTTCCCCCTTCCTCAGTGTAATGGTTTGATTCACAAGGAAGAAGAAACCTCATTCTCGAAGGACAAATTGGTCTCTATGGTATTTAAAGTACAGGGAATTAAAATCTCATTGAACCTGAAGATCTGATCTTATAGTGATACTGATTACCAGATCAAGGAGGTGCTATCATTTTCTTGGTGACCTTAATCTCGTCCCTTTCTCTAACATTACTCTGATCTTGAGGTTCACTTTTCCCCTGACAAAGTAGGGATGGTTTTATGGATCAGTCCATAAAATTTACTCCTTGAAAAACAAAATCTGTAAGAAAATAGAATAGAGCTGGAAGGGACCTTGGAGGTCTTCTAGTCCAGCCCCCTGCTCAAGCAGGAGAACCTATACCATTTCAGACAGGTGATTGTCTAGTCTTTTCTTAAAAATCACCAGAGATGGAGCATCCACGATTTCTGAAGTCAAGCTGTTCCACTGGTTAATTGTCCTCACTATTAGAAAGTTTCTCCTTAATTCCAGGTTGCTTCTCTCTTTGATCAGTTTCCAACCATTGTTTCTTGTCCTCCCTCTGGTGCTTTGGATTATAATTTGACTCCCTCTTCTTTGTGGCAGCCTCTCAAATATTGGAATACAGCTATAATGTCACCCCTATTTCTTCTTTTCTCTAGACTAGCCAAACCCAAGTCCTGCAGCTGTTCTTTTTTTATATAAAGTTTTATTATTTTTTTAATAGAATTCAATAATAATTATTCAACAAAAATGGGTTGTCTGAGTATCATATTCACTAATACAAATTAAATTCCTAATCCCTAAATCTTTTCTCTAACCAATGATAAAATAGGTCCCAAATTTGAAAATCTTCTGTTTCTTCTTTTTCTTTCAACCTTAAAGTAAGTCTGTCCATTTCTGCACCGTCTAATATGTTTTTGATTATTTCTTCTTCTGGTGGTATTTTTTTGTTCTTCCAATATTGTGCAAATATAACTCTTGCTGCCATTATCACATGTAGAATCAAATAAGTACTGTGCTTATCAAGTTTTTCTGGCATTATACCTAGTAAAAAAAAAATCAGATTTATAGTCTATGTATTTCTCTAACATTTTTCTAACCAAGTGTGGATTATTGTCCAATATCTCCTTGCTTTAACACATGTCCACCACATATGATAATAAGTACCTGGTTTGTGTTTACATTTCCAACATTTCTCTGACATATTTTTAAACATTTTTGCCAATCTTGTTGCTGGCAAGTGCCATCTATAGAACATTTTATATAAGTTTTCTTTATATGTTGATATGATTTAGTCTCCAGGTTTTGATCATTTTAATTGCTCTTCTCTGAACTTTTCCCAACGTCTCAACATCTTTTTTGTCATATGGTGACCAAAATTGGTTGCAGTATTCCAGGTGTGGTCTTACTAGGGTTTTATAAAGCGGTACTAATACTTTGTGTGATCTTGATTCTTGATTGAGAACCTGCAAGAGGTCCCACTGTGAATCCCTTGGAAAAATCTTCTACTGACTAAGGTTCAGAAACAGAGTCAGCTTGGGAAACCATTCAAAAGCCCAACCCATTACCATTGTTCATGTGAATCAAGGCAGAAGATGGGAGAACTTAATGGGGTAGGTTGATCCCCACCTGATTTGGAGAGTACCTCATGCTGAAGCCATTCAAAGATTATGTTGAGGAGCTGGAAAATGATCTCTATCTGATCATGGAGCAACTCTTTTTGTAGAAACCTGACAAGAAGTGGCTACATGTTTAAATACATACTTAGTTTGAAAAGATGTTAGGAAAACATGTAGATTTTAAACCCAAAATCTTTTTATTAGGTATAATTCCACAAAAAATTGATAAACAAAATTTATTTAACATTACATGTATTAACATCAGCGAGAATTTTATTTGCTCAGCACTGGAAAAATGAAAAAATAAAACACCATTGGATGAAGAGATAAACAAAAAAATAGTGGACTGTGCTGAAATGGATAGACTTACATTGAGAATCAAAGTAAAAGAAGGCACAGAATACTTTCAAACATGGAAGTTATTTTATCAATGGCTAGAAAAATGAGATAGAGAGTGAAAACTTAACTTTGATTACTAAGCAAAAATCAACCCAAACAACCCATTGTTCATTAAGCACTAACAAATTGTAATAATAAAAAATAATAAAATACTTCTAAATACTTTTTTAAAAAGTGGCTACATGTTTAACTGGACCTTCTAGGACCAGTAAAACCCATGTTGACTCAATAATTTTGTCCAAGTCCCTTCCAGATAGTTGAGTTTGAAATATAAGGCTTTTCTCGGCATCTTTACAATATTGTGCAGCTTGGGATGGGAAGTTAAGCAGAAACAATGGAAAAGATTTAAACAACATAAACTTGTGCACTATAATAAAGACATTTTCCCAAGCAAGTAGACCTCAAATACCTCAAAGTTTAATGATTTTTAAAAAAATGATATATGCACAATGATGTTTTAAATTTAATTCCTAAAATCGATGCATGTCACCTAAAGGTTAGATGTAAATGCCAAAGTCCCAAATCTCCAGGCAGTAGCATTAGTAATTAGCTGCTCCTCCAAACAGAGCAAATTAAAATGTGATACAGAAGATGTAATGTCTTAATATACCCATTGAATTTTCTCTTTCTCTTTTTGGAAAATGGCAATCACTAAAGTGAAACTGGCAATCACTAGGGCACCAGGGTCTGTTTAAATCCCATTGACATCATGCGTAACTTGGTGCAGAATCTCATCCTAAAAACACTGTGATTTTTTTTCTTCTATTATCTTTCTGAAATTCAGTAATGGGAATACTTGAAATACAAAAGAAACTTAAATGTAGTATTTTTGTATAAGTCTTACAAATATTATTATTATTATTATTTTAAAAAACCCTTAGAACAGGAGCGTCAAACCGCTGGCCCGCAGGCCGGTTTCATCATATTGAAGCTGTGCCCCCCCCATTGCCAGCAATGCAAAAGAGTTGTGGTACATTGTGACACATCACATGCTATGGCGAGTTTGACACCCATGCCTTAGAATCAGAAAAAAATATTTTAATTAATTATTGAAATTAACTAATTAGTGCAGCCACTAAAGATAACTGAAATTTTGGTTAAGTAGTGTAGACATTTTGGAGTATAGCTTCTTACATCTATGTGTCTCCACTATTTCCTAAGTTGTACTATCTCCATGTACAGTAGTTTTCCAGGCTCAATACAATGAATTTTATATTATTTTTAAAACCCTGGTGTCATGGTTCCGACTGATGAAACTCTTCAAAGAACTTCAAGGCATTGTTAACCTTAAAGAATCTTTATTCGAGTGGTATAGCATCAGCAAATACATAGTCAAACCCAAAATCTGAATTCCCCTCCCCTGAGCACGTAGTACCAAAGACAATTCCTTCCTCTAATTTACTGTCATAAATCACATTCCCCAATTAGTTTGAAATGCAGGTTTTCCCTCCTTTACTCCAACCCACCATTTCTTATGATCTCTTATTTCAAAAACCCTGAATTCACACACTATTACAATATTGTTATGTCTAACTAACTTCCATCACATTCCTCCTCCTCCTCCTCCTCCTCCTCCTCCTCCTCCTCCTCCTCCTCCTCCTCCTCCTCCAGTATCATCTAATTCTAAGAGTAAAGCATAAGAGAGAAAAAGGCTGCATCTCTGTATGTTGTCAAAGCAAGAACATCCAATGTTAGTAGCATTTTATTTATTTATTTATGAGACTTATATACCGCTTTAAGTGCAAGCACTCTCTAAGCGGTGTACACCAGTAAGCAATGTATATATATATATATTTACATTGCCCCCAACAATCTGGGTCCTCATTTTACCTACCTCGGAAGGATGGAAGGCTGAGTCAACCTTGAGCCGGTGAGATTTGAACCACTGACCTGCTGGACACAGTCAGCTTTTGACACCTGGCATAGGATGCCTGATTTACCAAAGAAAAGAAAGATATAAATACTGATGTCTCCAAATCTGAAAATAATTCCCTCATCGATCAGAGTTTTATTTTCCATTAACAAGGATTCAAACCCACATTTTTCAGGCTGGGCCCCTATTGTATCTGATGTTAATAAAGCTGATTATTAGTGACATTGCCTTGTCTAATGCAATGCAATCAAGACATTGATTCAATGTCTTGTTGATACATTTAGGTTGTTGAATGCTACTGTTGTTAGATGCCAAGACAGTTCACCAAGTCCTAATAGCCATTCAATAAATGATGCATTGAAATGGGAAAAAAGATGTCCCAAGGAAGAAGAAAGGTGGATCTGCAATATAGTAGGTTCCCAGCAGCAAACTCTGCATAGTGTTGTCAAAGAGTTACAACAGTTTGTGCCTGAATTTGATCCTAAGAACAGAGAGGATCTACATCTGACAGTGTTATGATCCTTCTTAAGAGCTGTGGTGGCGCAGTGGCTAGAATGCATTATTGCAGGCTAATTCTGCTGACTTCCAACTGCCAGCTGTTCGATTCTCACCAGTTCAAGGTTAACTCAGCCTTCTATCTGGAAATCGGTAAAATAATAATAATAATAATAATAATAATAATAATAATAATAATAATGATGATGATGATGATGATGATGATGATGATGATGATGATGATGATGCTACAAGTACATCAGATGGTTGAAGAAGAAAAAATGGCTTTGGAAGAATATCTGAAGAACAATGATGAAGATACACTGAAATTAGTATATCAGGAAGGCTTACTGACTACTGGAGAGACCAAACTGGCCTACAAGGAAGACCAAATGAAGAACAGAATAGAGGCATGGGAAGACAAAGCACTACATGGCCAATACATTAAAAAAATAGCTGGGAAAGCAGATAATAATAAAACCTGGCAATGGCTAAGAGCAGGAAAATTGAAGAAAGAGACCGAGGGACTAATTCTGGCTGCACAAGACCAAGCCTTAAGGACAAATGCATACAAAGTCAAAATTGAGAAGACAGCAAAAGACAGTAAGTGCCGCCTATGCAAAGAAGCTGAAGAAACAGTGGACCACTTGGTAAGCTGTTGCAAGAAGATTGCACAGACTGACTACAAGCAGCGGCATGACAAAGTAGCAACAATGGTGCATTGGAAGATCTGCAAAAAATATCATTTGCCTGTAAGCAAAAACTGGTGGGATCATAAAATAGAGAAAGTCATAGAAAATGATAAAATTAAACTGCTCTGGGACTTCAGAATTCAAACAGACAAGCACCTGCAACATAACACCCCAGACTTAACAATTGTCGATAAGAAAGACAAAAAAGTCTGGATAGTGGACGTGGCAGTGCCTGGAGATAGCAGAATAGAAGAGAAAGAACTGGAGAAGATAACAAAATACAAAGACCTACAAATAGAAATAGAAAGACTGTGGCAAAAGCAAGCAAGGGTAGTACCAATAGTCATAGGCTCCTTGGGTGCAATCCCAAAACAACTGGAGCACCACTTGAACACCATTGGCATTGACAAATTCGCTATTAGTCAATTGCAAAAGGCGGCCTTACTAGGAACTGCTTCCATCCTGCGACGATATCTGTAATACCATCAAGACATCCACATCTGCCTATCCCAGGTCCTGGGTAAGGACTCGATAGGTAGACAAAATGCCAAATCCAGTCTGAACATCTGGCTGACTGTGCGATGATCAATAATAATAATAATAATAATGCGACGATATCTGTAATACCATCAAACATCCACACCTGTTTATCCCAGGTCCTTGGTAAGGACTCGATAGGTAGACAAAATGTCAAATCCAGTCTGAACATCTGGCTGACTGTGCGATGACAATAATGATGATGATGATGATGATGATGATGATGATGATGATGATGACGACGACGACCTTGGAGGTCATGTAGTCCAACCCCTGCTCAGGCAGGAAATCCTATACCATTTCTGGCAAATGGCTGTCCAGTCTCTTCTTAAAAACTTCCATTGTTGGAAGGTTGTTCCACTGATTAATTCTTCTCACTGTCAGGAAGTTTCTCCTTAGTTTTAGGTTGCTTCTGTCTTTGATTAGTTTCCATCCGTTGCTTCTTGTCCTGCCTTCAGGTGTTAAGTGAATTATGCCTCATTGAATAACCTTTCTTGTCACAGCTGGTAACTGAATCACAGCAGTTGTTAAGTGAATCACACGGTTGTTAAGAGAATCCGGCTTGTCCATTGAGTTTGCTTATCAGAAGGTCGCAAAAGGGGATCACATGATCCCAGTGGAACTCTGATAAATAGGAATCAGTTACCAAGCATCTGTATTTTTTTTTTTTTTTTGATAATGGGACTATGGGGATGCTGCAATGGCCGTAAGTGTGAAAAACAGTCATAAGTAACTTTTTTAATGCCATTGTAACTTCAAACACTCACCAAATGATCTGTACTTATTTCCTGTTTCTGTGCTCCCTGTTGAACAGAACCTGAATAGAACTTGTCAGATTAACCTGCAAAGTCACCTAGTGAGAAAAAGGTTAGATAGAAGGCTATTCCAAGGAAGGACCAGTTGGGAAAAAAAATTCTATTTGTTTGCGTATCTTCTTGCCTCCAAGATGTGTTCTTTCTCCCCAGCCAAACTGGATTTGAAGACTTGGATCTCCCTTGAAGCAGTGGTGGAATTCAAGTACCTGAACAACTGGTTCTCTTATTCGATGCAGGCCTCGGCCTCCAAAGCCTAGAATGGACTTCCGGAAATGGCATCCATGCACTTCCGATGGGCCATTCTAGGCCTGGAAGTTCTCCAAGACCTAGAATGGACTTCCAGAAGTGGCATCCATGTACTTCCGTCGGGCCATTCCAGGCCTGGGAGGCCTCCTCCAGGCCTAGACTGGACTTCTAGAAGCCAGTTGGTTCTTCAAATGCAGCAAAATTTAGCTACCAGTTCTACTGAACCGGTGCGAACTGGCTGAATCCCACCACTGCCTTGAAGGTGCTATATACTCCAGCACTAAGAAAATATTTTACATGCAAAATAGAGCATTCAAATGAAACTAAACCATTATTTTAAGGAAACCTATTAGGGCAATACCAACATTTTGCTGTAGAAGAGTGGGATTAACTAGCCCAATGATTATGATGGGTATATTTGAGGGGTTTGCCTAAGCTATAAGCCTGATGAACGGTACCATTGAGGCCATTGCAAATGAGACTGTTTGGAATACTGCATCCAGTTTTGGTCACCACGATGTAAAAAAGATGTTGAGACTCTAGAAAGAGTACAGAGAAGAGCAACAAAGATGATTAGGGGACAGGAGGCTAAAACATATAAGGAACGGTTGCGAGAATTGGGTATGTATAGTTTAACGAAGAGAAGGACAAGGGGGGACATGATAGCAGTATTCCAATATCTCAGGGGCTGCCATAAAGAAGAGGGAATTAAGCTATTTTCCAAAGCACCTGAAGGCAGGACAAGAAGCAACGGGTGGAAACTAATCAAGGAGAGAAGCAACCTAGAACTAAGGAGAAACTTCCTGACAGTGAGAACAATTAATCAGTGGAACAGCTTGCCTCCAGAAGCAGTAAATGCTCCAACACTGGAAGTTTTTAAGAAGAGACTGGACAGCCATTTGTCCGAAATGGTTTAGGGTTTCCTGCCCGAGCAGGGGGTTGGACTAGATGACCTCCAAGGTCCCTTCCAACTTTACTACTATTACTATTACTAACTTGAAACAGGAGTCTTTCTGTTTTGGCTGATTTTGGTTCACTGAGCAATTTCTTTGCAAATTGTGTGTGAAAATGGTGTCCACAGGAGTGGCTGACCTCACAATAATGGGTTAAATGGAAGAGGACTACTTTCCTTGCAAGCCCTTTCAATCAAATGACACTTTCACACCTGCTGTTTGACTGTCCTTGCTGGGGACTTCACCATGTGAGATCATTACATATTAATGTTACTGATTTATTGCTGTTGTGGTTAATTGCTCAAAAAGCAGCATATACTAAGAGGAGCATGTACTCTCAGATTGGGCTGAGAGAGGGAAGTACAAGTCATGCAATGAGCTTCATGTTTGAACAAGGAACTTGGTCTCTCCAGTCTAAGTCCAGATCCTTGACCACTAGGTTGCCAATGCATGCAAACCATGCAAAATTAATGATTTGTTTTTCCTCCTGTAATAGGTCTTGTAGTGTGTACGTTAGATAGCATGTTTACTAAAGCATGCTCTTCAAATGTAGCACTCGGAAAGCCTTAGATGTGACTCTACCTCAATCTTGTTTTTTTTCCAAGTATTTCTAAAAATCTAAAAAAAAAAAATCTATGCAATTAATTAAGCATGGATACTCTAATAAGCCTAAGAGTTTGGATGGTCTTCAAAATCAATTTATACATTATAAACAAACAAATAAAGCAAAGCAATCCAAATAATACATTCTTTAAATAAATAATTCAGGGCTTGGAATAATGTGCCCTCGGAATATCTGAACTGATTTTAAAGCAGAGTTGAATGAGCTTTTTTAAAAAAACAAAACAAGAGAAGACAAAAAGAAAAATATTTATCTGATCTTTCATGCCACTGTTGTTTTCAGCCATAATTCTGCAGCCTAATCAAATCCACCAGGCATTTTCCTGTTGACTTGAAATAAGAATTCTTTTATAGCCAGAGAAATTCATTGATTCCATTTAATTATTTACTCTGCACATTTTGCAGGGAATGTTGGGAGAGCTGGCTTTACAATGCACTTCAGCACAGCATGGAAGGAAAGACCGCTGGGTACAAAGCAGCCCCTCTTTGGTGCAAATAATCTCGATGAGATTTCAACCAAGCAATGCTAACACTTGAAAAATCCTTAGAACCCAACACACGCTTTTAGAAGTCAGCGGTTCTGAAAAAGCGATGAAGTATGATTAATTCATACACACAAATGGGCATAGATACACATGTGCGCAAAATACTACGCCATATGGGTAAGAGGAGAAACATCAAGCACCATTGATAGACAGCTCATTCTCTTTGTTGACATCGGAATCTGAAAGCATAATTACGCATTCTGTAAAGTGGAGAAGGTACCAGAAGCCAAACTGAGATGAAAAAGCAATGGCCAGTGTGAAAACAATAACAAGAAAACAAGGACATTTCTTTGTCAAGGGGGGAAGGCAACACAAAGATGAAGAGAAACATGTAGCATTGGTGGGGATGCACAAGTGTTTGGGTATTAAAAGGTTTCCAACAAAGCTGTTAATAAAAAGGCAGTTGTATCTTATATCTCTCTGTCTGTCTGTCTGTCTGTCTGTCTGTCTGTCTGTCTGTCTATGCACCTCTGTTTCCTATTTAGATTTACAGAGCATATCCAGCGCAATGTTAGCGCCCAAGAAATTGTCAAATGGGTGGCTGCTATCATTGTAATAATCTCTCTTGGCATTTCTTCACACACAAACACACGATGAACTGCCTTCTGCTCACACTATTCTTTTTTTTATTTTATTTTTTATTGAAAATTTTATAAACTTTTTACAATAAAATACCTCCCCCCCTCCCACTCCCCATGACCCTCCCCCCTCCTTCCCAGAGCTGAGTTTTTTAAAGTTTCTTATTTATCAGAAATGGCAAAAATTTCAGCTTATCTGAAAGACCATTCACAAGAGAGATATATCTCTGTGTGGAAAAGATGGGTAAATTTTGTACAGAATAAATATGGGATTAGAAAGTATTATTTAGCTTTCGAATAATTTATAGTTTAAAGTGGGTAGGGTTGGATTTGTTGTTTCTATGTATTGGAGTTAAAGTACTTTAAATTTTTGGGATGTATGTATAGTGGATTGATGTTCATTTAATTTGTATGTTTTTTTTTTTGTTTTTTTAACCCTGCTCACACTATTCTTGAAGTACTATTGAGGCAGAAACTGCCCAGCTGGAGAACCAAAGAGAAGAAGGAAAAATGATTTACCCCTGAAGAAAATACACTCCTCTCTTTGGTAACTACACATTCCCATTAAAATGAAGAAAAAGTAATTTAAAGAAATTGAGCATAATATCCGTAGGCTATCCCTGTTCATTACGGAGAACATAACTGGTGGATTATGGCGAGAGTTAGAATTTAACAATGAAGGAAGGACCTGCAAAGATTTTATTTTTGCTTTTTAATCAAAGCAATATAAATATTGCTTCACAAGAAGAAAAATTATTTTCCCATATTCTCAAGGAATGAGAATGGTATAATGAGTAAATCATGACCTGAATGTAATTAACCTATGCTATTTAATTCAATTTATTTTAATGAAATATATGGGATACAACTTCTTATAAAAATGCTTAAATAACTGGTCATTACTGAGGGAAATATGCCAAACTCAAGGAATTTTAAATAGGTTTAAAACAGCCATTGCAAATCAATATTGTAAACTCAACTCATTTCACACAAGCTGATAGTTTTTCCTATAAATCTCCTCTGGGAAAATAAAATTTTTTTCTATTCTTAAATAAGACCTTCTAAAATTTAATTTTATTGCTTATCTGCAAGAGATGTTTTTTTCCAGAACTATAGTACAGAGAAGAGAAGAGAAGAGAATAGAAGATGGAGAGGAGAGGAGAAGAGAAGAGAAGATGGAGAGGAGAGGAGAGGAGAGGAGGGGAGGGGAGGGGAGAAGAGAAGAGAAGATGGAGGGAAGGGGTGAGGAGAGGGAGGAGAGGAGAGGAAAGGTGAGGTGAGGTGAGGTGAGGAGAGATTCCTTCCATTGTGGAACATTACTGCCTACTTATCCTTAAAAAGTTGGACCATAAGAAAGGCTGAGCGCCAAAGAATTGAGGCCTTTGAACTATGGTGCTGGAGAAGACTCCGGCGAGTCCCTTGGACTGCAAGGCGTTCAAACTGGTCAGTCCTAGAGGAGATCAACTCTGACTGCTCTTTAGAAGGCCAGATCCTGAAGTTGAAACTCAAATACTTTGGCCACCTAATGAGAAGGAAGGACTCACTGGAGAAGGGCCCAATGCTGGGAAAGATTGAGGGCAATAGAAGAACGGGACGACAGAGAATGAGATGGCTGGATGGAGTCACTGAAGCAGTAGGTGTGAACTTAAATGGACTCCAGAAGATGGTAGAGGACAGGAAGACCTGGAGGAACGTTGTCCATGGGGTCACGATGGGTTGGACACGACTTTGCAATTAACAACAACATCCTTAAAAACACTGCATAATAAAATGTTAGCTTTGCTACAGTTACATCTGGAAATAATTTCTCCAACATGGCTGATATCATGGATGAGAAGGATTCTGGGTTATTTTCTATCTGGTGAAGGTTCTTTGAATGGAAACACCCTCAAATTTTCTCCACTGTAACTCAGAAACCCATCAAGTTGTCTTTTTTTTCTTTCAACCAGCTCTGTTCAACCTTAGAACATGCCCAACTTTCTCAATATTAGAAAGTGAGGGCCCCTTCAAAAATTATTTTCTTGCACAACTGAATTTTTAAAATTGGAAAGAACTTGTAATGGTTTGCAAGATGAACTTCATTCTTGGTAGCTGGACAGAGGTATTATTACCTCCTTCCATTTTAAGACATTTGGCAAAGATGCCTCACCTCATCTGTCTTTTCCATGTCAGTCTGTCTGCCTGTCTTTCTGTCTTTCTGTCTGTCTGTCTGTCTATGCCAGTGGTTCTCAACCTTTTTAATGCCGCGACCCCCAATCGGTTGTAAGTCGAGGACTACTCAACCGGTCGTAAGTCGAGGACTACTCAACTGGTGCAGCATCGTTTGCAGAATGGGACTTTTGGTGGGCTCAGCAGGGCAGAGACAGCCTGGACAATTCCTATTGGCTTTGGAAAGCCAATAGAATTAGACTCTATTCAAGAGAGTCTATTTTATTGGCTTTCAAAAGCCAATAGAATAAAAGGGAGTAGCACAGCTAAGGAAAAGGGGGGAAAAATGGTGGACTATGTTGTTTGGCCCCCCGTGAAATGGTCGTTCGACCCCAAATGGGGTCCCGACCCACAGGTTGAGAACCACTGGTCTATGCACCTCTGTTTCCTATTTAGATTTGCAGAGCACATCCAGCGCAATGTTAGGACCCAACAAACTGCTCAGAGTGCACATAATTAATAGGGCCATTACATATATTTGATTGATTATTATTAATTTAAAACTTTAAGACAGATAATAGTTCATTCTGTACTGTGCTGTAAAGCAGATAACAATGTGCAATTTTTAATTATTATTAGCATTTAAGATAGAAGAGATAATGGCAGGGTGAGATTACATTTTTTTTTAAAAAAGGAAAAGTGATCATGAATAAATATTTTTGTCTGCGTTCTACATTCTTGGGGCTTCTGCAGTTGTCAAAATGCTAAGGATTCATGAATTGTTTGATTTTGGAGAAGCACTTCAGCTAACACGAATCCAAGGCAATATGAATAAAATTAATTAAAATTTTAATTAATTATTGCATCATTATCATATAAGTAAGATACAGAAGAGCAAATCTCATACAATTAGAGGCAAAATGAGTGATGATAACACTTTTCAAATGCCAACAGCACAGCAAAACAATCTAATGCAAAACAAGGAAGGATGCAATTGGATTAGAAGTCTTGCAGAGGTGGTGGATTGCTTGAGTACAATCACTTTTTGCCTTCTAGAGCTGATAGTTCATGTAACAGGAAATTATAGTATTGATTACAGCAGTGACAATTTTTTAGATATTCTGCTCTTAAAAAGTTAGGACTTTGCAGCTCCCGGAAACAAAGTACAAGACACTGAGGATGTCGCACAAATGCATTATGCAAGCCGCAAAGGGCTCTCCTGAGTTGTATCAGGTAGGCATAAATATTCCTAGCTGAAAAGCCGAAAAAGTTTTATAACTCTGTAAAAGGAGCAATAAACTGAGGAGGCCTTGGGACAAATGTTATCGCTCAACTACCTTCCACATTGCAGAACTGTTGAAGCAGCAACCTCCTCTTTTCACACCCATAAGATGTGGCCTTGAACTCCTATAGAAAAGATGAGATAAGTGTTGCTGGTTTTGCTCCTCATGTTATGACTTTGGGGCACAAATGTGGAAAACAGACTTCTACAGGCTTTCGGGATTTCTCTGTGCAATAAAAATACACACTCAAAGCAAGTAAAGATCATTTCCTGGCTTCAGACCTTGCTAAGACTCAATATATCAATCCCGCTCGACTTTTGATTTTCCAGAAGAAAGGGCAGCTCAACAGCTATAGCAATAAACTAGATTTACGGACTATCTTGGACATCAAGTAAACCCTCGATGGGGCGTCACAGGTTGGCATGCCATGTTGTGTAACTCTGTACTGCAGCTCCCTTTGCCAATACTAAGTTCTTTCTAAATGTTTTCCCCTCCTTGACTCAGAAAGAAAGGAAGAAGTGGAGATTGACTGGAAACTGATAGATCTATGCCAAAAGATGTACCTTTCAAAAGCCCTAGAAAGAAACAGAAAAGAGAAAAGTGGTCAGCACTGACAAGAAGGAAGCGAATGAAAGGCAGACCAATTACTTCCTGTTCTTTTGGGAACCATCTGCTCTGATTATCAGAGAAGAATCTCAGCGTGCAGACCAAGAGGTTTGTTTAAAAAAGTAACCTCACAAGGGAATAGTTGAAAGTCAAGATACTTTAGCTTCCCTAGCAGAAAAATCTATGTAAGCTTTTTCTGACACCCAAGTAGAATAAGAAAAAAAAAAAAAATAAGAACAAAAATAATATTCTGGAATTTGCTGGCCTTTCCCAATAACTTCTGATCTGCTGGGGGGTTTTTTGGAAGACCATTCAGCCTACCTATTAAGAGAGATGTATTTCTCCTTAGCAAATGGATATATTTCAAATACCATTTAACCTCTGTCTTCCTAAACTTCGAGCTGGTTATATAAAAATGTGTCACTACTAGAAGAATGTGCCTTTGGCATACTCAAGAGAGGCATTAGAAAAGTCACTGAAGTCATTAAACAAGGAAAGGGGTTACTTTTCTGGGAGAATATTGTGGAATACAACCCAGGATGTAGAAGAAATATTCAAGGTTTTGGAGCCAATTAGCAGTCCATTACTCCATGGAAGGCTTCAGACACGACTCGTTAATATGACAGGACTACCGTGAAATGCTTCAGCATAGAGTTTCTGCAATAAGAACTGTCAATATTTGACTGGTAGTTTCCAAGCATGACATCTGCCTAGAAACAGGAGGAGATGTAATACTAAAGTGATGGTTGATTAAAACAGTGCAGAGATGCTATGCAAAAACTTGAGTTCCTGATCTCTCCATGGAAGAGAACCAGAACAAATGTAATTGGATACAGGTAGTCTTTAAATTATGAACATAATGGAGCCTGCTTATCACGGTCATAACTCATGGTAGTCATATATTATCTATCTCATTTATCATCATCATTAAGAGCCGAGGTGGCGCAGCAGTTAGAGTGCAGTACTGCAGGCCACTTTAGCTGACTGTGTTCAGCAGGTCAGCGGTTCAAATCTCTCCGGCTCAAGGTTGACTCAGCCTTCCATCCTTCCGAGGTAGGTAAAATGAGGACCCAGATTGTTGGGGGCAATGTAAATATATATATATATATATATATATATATATATATATATATATATATATATACACATTGCTTACTGGTATACACCGCTTAGAGAGTGCTTGCACTTAAAGCGGTATATAAGTCTCATAAATAAATAAATAAATAAATCACATTTATTTGGTCTCCCAAATGAACTGAAATGAGTCTGGGTGGCTTAAACAAAATCCAGAAGAATCAGGGAGTGAGGGAGGGAGGGAAGGAGGGAGGGAAGGAAGGAAAACAAAACTATGATAAATTAATAAACAATCATAATAAAATGATGGTCCGACTTGAAATAACACTATTATAGGGTGCTCATTGCAATGTGCAAGCAAAATGGTGAGAAACATGGTACCATCTCCCCCTCCCTCTCTCAATCCACCATCCAATCGTTCCTCTTTCTCTCGCATCAATTTCATGAATAAGAACCTCAAATATTGTCTGAATATATCCCCAAAGAGAAAAGAAATGCTGGATGTAGACTGGTCTCAGCTGGTGGCACTTTATCTTACCAGACATGGAAAGCTTAGCAGGGTGAGCCCTGCTTAGTATTTTAGAGCGAGGAACATCTGAGGCACCCAGGGCTGCAGAATGGACTGTGGCATTATGGGTTGGAAGAACCAAAGTCAAACCCCTTCTGTATGATGCAAAAGCTTAACTTTATGGACATTATGTTTTTTTTATGTCTTTCTCATGCCAGTCCAAATAAATTTCTCTGGCGCTTTAATGGGTACCCAAATGGAAAGCAGAAATTGAGTGACTGGACCCTGGATAACAAAAATATAGAATTCTTTCATTGGCAGTGAAATTTACCAAATGGATAGAATAGAATGTTTATAGATAACGGGAAGCTTTTTCAAGTTTCTGGAACTGAGATGTAGGCAGAATGGCCTTATGGACATATATATTCTTCCATTAATGTTATTCCCCTCCCTCCCCAGCTCGAATACACAATATTAAAAATTCCCTAATATTTCATTATTGTATCTTTTCCACTTCCATCAGGACTTATTATTGCTATGAAAAATTAAATGGAAGTATGTTCTGAAACAATAGTGCAATTCCCTCATTTTTTTAAAAAAAAAACACCAGTTTCTTTTGGTGAAGATGCTCAACTAGAAGTGGAACGTTCTCCAAAATTTCAAGGAAGTTAACATAAACGGAAGGCCATCTTCTGGGTGGAATACTTAGGTATGGAATCACCTTCAAAGCACTCAATGAAATTCCAGTTAGAGGCTATTTATATGTTAAGGTCAGATTCCACTTAAAGCATAGACCTATTTTGAAGAATTATAGCTTCAAGTCCATGCCACTTTCTTATTAAACCTCTACTAAATTGTATTTTAATTCTATAAGTAGCACCTGTAAAGAGTTGGTGATACACTGCTAGTTCTGTTCATAAATTTTAAAAGTTCAGTATACTAGCTAATATAATTCTTCATCAACTCTCACCTTCTCTGGAGGTACTTTTTAGACTGATATAACAATAAATCATGATCAAGATGATGAAGGAGCATTATCAGTCTCTAATGCCCATTCACTCAACCTTAAAGAACTAGGTACCATTCTGTCACTGTACATTGTGTGAATATTATGTAACAAAATGAGATTTTGTTCTTAGCGTAAATCATGGCCACCATTTGTTGAAGGGTTCACTAACCTTTTGGCAGATTCAGTTTATAATTGAAATTTAGGATGCTATGTTATTCTGACTTCTGCCTTCTGAATGAAATTAAAAAGACTTTTCACTCTGTTTTTTGTTTTAATTTGTTCTATCTAGATAATTGGGGAGTGGGTTGAAAAACACATTTCACAGACATTCTTGGAATTGCATTCCAATCAAACAAAGTCAGAGGAAAAAAAAACCACATAGTTTCATATTAAGTTAAATATAGTTAATATAAGTTACATACAAAAGCTTAGCCTAGTTTAATCATGGATACCTGCAGAAGCAACACAATGATAGAACAGAGATGTATGTATTTGTGTGTGAAGGTGTATGCGTGAAGATTTGTTCTCCGAACTTGTGGGTTCATTTCTGAATGTTTTGTTACCAGGCTAGGTAACATCTTCAGCAAAGTTTAGGGCAGGGGTCTTCAAACTTGGCCCTTTTATGACTTGTGGACTTCAACTCCCAGAATTCCTCAGCTAGGCACCCTGGTTTAGGGGATATCAGTGTTCTTCTGTTTATAAGGGCTTCAGCTGGTGGGTATGTCAAGTGAAGGTCTTATGATGGGTCTTGTGATGGATCAGGTGTGAGTCATCATATATGTCCATTTCAACTTTGTAATACACACTTCTGCCTCTTAATTCTTTGTGTATAATGTTACAATACAAGTAAGAATAAAATGACATTACATCAATTTAGCATTATGGTAGCTAGCTGCTAACAACTATGGTTTCAATGAATCACAAAGTAAACAGAAGCTGTCATGATTTCCACATGGTACAAATATAAACACAACATCTTTTTTGCAAGTTTGAAAACATACTTTCCATTTTTTTATTGTTTCTTTACCCTTTAAAATAAAGAGAATAAGTAATTTCAATGGTACTTCCTTAAAATTTCCTTAAAATTGTTTCCTTAAAATTGTACTACAAGATAAAAGATTTTAGAATGGCCTTTGCAGTCCCCAGAACTTGAATAATATTGAGAATTTGTAGTGAGAGTTCAAATATGCAGAGGGTACAAAGATACTGAAGAATATTTCCAAGCTAGGAAGAGTTCTTGCAAAGAAGAGTGGGAAAATTTCAAAAGTTGATCTTGTCTGGATACAGCAAACATTTACAAGTTATTACTTTTGCCCAAGGGATTGTGATACAAACTCTTAACTAAAATGGCACTCCTTGTCATGGTCCCGATAGATGAGACCAGTAGAAATAAGAACTCCGAGGCAATTGCTTTCCTCAAAGAAAACATTTAATGGCTACATCGTATTGGCACGAACAAAGGTGAAACCAAGACTAAAAGTTCCCTCCCCCAAGGTTACAAAGTAAAAAGATGAACTTCCCACCCCTGCAGTATGTCATAAATTACAATCACCAATTAACTACTTTGGTGGGCTTTCTAACGGAAGTTTCATCCCGCCAAAACTTAGGTAACTTGACCTTGGTTCCCACAGAACAGTTATTTTTTTTTAAAGTTTTTATTTTCCATTTATTCAATATAATACAATTTACAAGATAAGATAAATTCATAACCATTGGTGCCGCTTGCCCATTCCCCCCAGGCTGCGTCCACCCTCTCTAATACTTCCCTACTTCCCTCCTCTTTCTCTCCTCCCCTCTTCCCCTCCCCTTCTCCTCTTACCATCCTACTTCATCCCTGCACCTTCGTCCCCTCTCATCCCTCTCAAACACAGGAACGCAGCATAGGGGAAATACCCAAGCAGCACCTTTCTCATAAACTACCATATCTATATTATCCTTATCCACCCATTCACCCACCCACCCACCCTCGACCCTCCCCCCCTCACTTCCCAGAGCAAAGTGTAGGGTTATTAATAAAAAAAAAAATAAAAAAGAAAGAAAAAAGAAAAGGAAAGGAAAGAAAAAAAATCATACTTAGCCCTTAACTCCCCTTAAATTACATCATCATAAACAAATCTTCTACAACATTTACTATAAAATTTACTCATAAAATAAATGAAACTTTGTAGTCCCATACTTTTCTGAATATAATCTATCTATCTTCTCCATACAATAATATATCTTTCTTGTGTATGATCCTTCAAATAAGCAGAAACGTTTGCCATTTCTGCAAAATTAGAAACTTTAAATATCCATTCTTCTAAAGTAGGCAACGAATCTTTCTTCCAATATGAGCCTACTAGTAATCTTGCAGCAGTTAATAAATTCAACATTAAAATAGTTTCTTTGTCATTTAAGTCCACAAAAATACCCAGTAAGAATAATTGAGGAGTAAACTTTATCTTCCTTTTAAAGATCTTAAGGATTGTTCCACCAAATCATAATCCAAAAAGCCTTTACCTTTTTACAATTCCACCAAACGTGAAAATATGTCGCATCCATATTACCACATCTCCAACATTTGGGTTGTAAATTAGAGTACACACAAGATATTTTTTTAGGATCTAGATGCCATCTATAAAACATTTTAAAAAAATTTTCCCTCAAATTTTGAGCTTGTGTAAATTTAACATTTCTGATCCAAATTATCTCCCATAAGTTCAATGGGATCGGTTCCTGGATATTCTGAGCCCATTTAATCATACTGTATTTGCCCAATTCTGTTTCCGAATCTAATTCTATTAAAGCATTATAAATTCTTTTTATATGGGCCTGATTCTGATTTTTAATCTGAATAACCAAATTTTCATCTTCTAATGTTATTCCTTCTTTCTTCTCTACAGTCCACCTATCCACTATTTGTAAATATTGAAACCATGACTGTAGAATATTTTCTTGCCTTAATACATCTAAGGATTTTAAATGCCAATCCAAACCTGAGCAAATTAATAATTCTTTATACAAAATTTTGTCAAAATCCATCCCCACAGAACAGTTATTGTTATGTCTAAATTAAGAGAATACATCCCCCGCTCTCATCACTGTGGCAACTGAAAATGAAGTGAAGATGGCTGCAGCCAAATTTGTTTGAAGGCTGACACTCCACCTTTCATTGTGTCATATCTGCTGCTTTCTTATTTTCAATTTATAAAGAATTGCTCATGAAGAGTAAGCATACAATCGAAGTTGCAGAAATGGATTAATTATGCATCCAGCAAAGATTGTGCCAACTTCTGGTCACTTAGAGATTCACTGAGATCTAAACTTGAGCAAAGGGACCTAGCATTTTGCATGCAGTTGTAGGAAGACAGTCATGTATTTAATAGTTCTTGATTCCGACACCTAAAAACTGTAGCCCGGTATATGGAAAAGGAGGCTTCTGGGTATTATGCAAAGTTCTAAATCTGCATGCTATGGAGCTTGTTTTACAGTTATAAAAATGTCATTTATAGTGGGTTATATTTGGTTGGAATGTTGATGGAGAAGATTAGCATATATTTGCAATCAGTATAGGTAGTAAATGAAAGTCCCTAGAAGCACACACATTTTTCAAATGTTGATATTCCTTTTGGTTCTGAATCTAATATACATTGGAGGCTGATTAAAGCCATCTGGAAATATTAGGAAACTTATGCTGAGGAATTTGTCTGTGAGAAGAGAGAGAGAAAGAAAAAAAAGGACTCCAAAGAGATCTGAGCAAAGCTTTTGAATAACTAATTTAGAAATTTCCCCCAATTTCCTTGGGTAAATAGGCATATTATGAATATTGAAGGTGTGTTGTGGGAATTTCTATAAAAGGCACATTGGGGGAACATGCTGTTTACAAAATCACTGCCAGATACCAACAAATCTGAACAGAAACCCATAAAGATTCAACTTGCTGAGATGGTACTTATTTGAGGAGCAGTGAGTATGTTTTCAAGTTCTGGGTTTTGCAACAGACTATAAGTTTTTATTTTTTTTTCTATAATCAAGAAACATTCTCAAACAAGGCACACGCTCATGAATAGCATTGCCACATTTCTTCCAATTTGACGCGGGAGAAAACCCGAATATATATATATATATATTCTGAGGTTTTCGCGGGTGTTTGCATGTAGGTCTTTGGTTATTCGGGTTTTCTCCTGCGTCAAATTGGAAGTGTCTTGGTGACGTTTTGATGAAGTCTCATTCGTCATCTTCAGGCTGGTATTTTCGGCTTCGTGCTTCTAGGAGCAATGAAGCTTCGTGCTTCTAGGAGCTACTAGCATTGCTCCTAGAAGCACGAAGCCGAAAACACCAGCCTGAAGATGACGAATGAGACTTCATTGAAACGTCGCCAAGACACTTCCAATTTGATGCGGGAGAAAACCCTAATAACCAAAGACCTACATATAGGTCCATAGAAAGAGCCTTTTAATTGCTTACTTTTTGTGCAAAGTTATGATGGTATATGATACAATACACACACACTACTTCTTTTAAATATGTAAAAGAATCAGGACTAAGTAGAGTTGATTAATTTTGGGAAAAAAATAAATGTAGGCCTACACTGCCCCCCCCCCAAAAAAAAAGAAAGATGTTTTTGAGTTCATCCAGTATCGGGAGCAAAATGGTTGTCTCAGATTAAGTTAGAAGTAAGACGTACAAAATTCATCCTCCATCCATCCTCATCAGACTGACTGTTTTTAAGCAAAAGGTAATAAACTCATTTCAAGAGTGGATGTAGTTTGTTCCCTGTTAGGACAAGGATCTAATGCTTGTTTGTGATGGGGGATGGAAGCAAAACCTTTTTGTGATGATAGGGAATACACCAATCATTGGTCATACGGCTTTGTTAAGGGAACAACAGGGATCAGCAGCTGTAGGTTGTTTCTCCCCTCTGGCTTTGCTTTGTGTTAAGAAAAAATCCTTCAAAGACCTTCAGCACTGTATATGAGTGACAGAAGGAAGTTTAAGGGCAGGCCTTATTTCAAGGCAACCAGGAACTTTTGAGTATTTTCTTTCTACTTTGCTTTTGGTTACCGGCTATTAACTCTCAAGAAAAAAAAAACAAAAAAAACAATTTCCCTGCTTTTTAAATACATTTCAAACATACCATTCTTCATAATGCATACTGTGTGCATTTCAAACATAGTGTTCTTTTCCAAATGCTGCCTCATCCATTTGCTATTTATAATTGACACTTCTCTTTTTTTAGTAGTGATCTTGCCATCCCAACTGCATTTCTGCTGTTTCTCCTTCTGCTGATGACCTTCTGCCTTTTAGAATCAGCACATGCTGGAAACAGAGGTTTCTGGGAGCTTAGACTAAACATGTCCTTCTCTTTGTATCTTGTTCCTCTTGGTTACTGGACCACTAACAAGCTTTTATTGGCAGCACATCACCTTGTATGAACTATCCAGCTTCAGTGAATTATTATTATTTGGACATCATTTTTTCTCAAGGGAGACATCCCATTGTTAATGATCACTTTAATATCCTGCAGACTTCTCAGGGATAGCTTAAACATCTGAC
The DNA here is from genome assembly GCF_016545835.1 of Crotalus tigris. Lineage (NCBI taxonomy): Eukaryota > Metazoa > Chordata > Lepidosauria > Squamata > Viperidae > Crotalus > Crotalus tigris. Next base: position 844,087 of record NW_024098398.1, on the reverse strand, counting down.
TTTGGAAGGATTAAAATAGGGTTGCTAAACCTGTGTGCGATCTGTTACGTAGCTTAATTTTCAGTCCTGGAAATGGTCCAATGGGTAGTTCATCCAAACTCATTTCTTATTCTAGAAACGCAGGGGAACCAATTCTCACTCTCTGACACGCGAAACAGCACCTACTGCTTTTGGGGTTTGCCCAGATCAGTCCATAATTTGTAGGAAAGTTAGGCTACCCTAAGGAGTTGAACAGTACAATTGTTTTAAAAATCCCCAAAATGTTTTTTTTTTTTTTCCCAAAGGCAACTGGACTTTGTTTTTAGTTGCTCTGTTTATTTACCTATTTTTGGTGATCAAATGTCCAAAACTAAATAGGTTTGACTTTTCTTATGTTTTGGGGCAACAGCAAGGTCAAATCCCCCTTCATGGATTACTGCCTTGTCGTGGTGAAGGGGCTTGCATAATTCAATGAAGCTATGAGCTATGCCGTGCAGGGCCACCCAAGACGGACAGGTTCTGACAAAATGTGATCCACTGGAGAAGGAAATGGCAACCCACTCCAGTATCTTTGCCATGAAAACCCCATGGGCAGTACCAAAAGGTAAAAAGATATGATGCTGGAAGATGAACCCCTAAGGTCAGAAGGTGTCCAATATGCAGCCAAGAAATGATGCTTGCTCCTGGGGAGGAAAGCTATGGCAAATCTAGACAGCATACTAAAAAGCAGAGACATCATCCTGCCAACAAAAGTATGTATAGTCAAGGCCATGGTTTTCCCAGTTGCAATGTATGGCTGTGAAATTTGGACCATAAGAAAGGCTGAGTGCAAAAAAATTGAGGTCTTTGAACTATGGTGCTGGAGAAGACTCCGGCGAGTCCCCTGGATTGCAAGGCAATCAAACCAGTCAGTCCTAAAGGAGATCAACCCTGACTGCTCTTTAGAGTTGAAACTCAAGTACTTTGGCCACCTAATGAGAAGGAAGGACTCACTGGAGAAGAGTCTAATGCTGGGAAAGATTGAGGGCAATAGAAGAAGAGGACAACAGAGAATGAGGTGGCTGGAAGGAGTCACTGAAGCAGTAGGCGTGAGCTTAAATGGACTCCAGAAGATGGTAGAGGACAGGAAGGCCTGGAGGAACGTTGTCCATGGGGTCATGATGGGTCAGACGTGACTTTGCAATTAACAACAACAACAAAAAGTCAAATCGTAAAGATGCTTTTTCACGAGGCAGCTGGACTTCTTGTTTTTCTTTGAAGACATTTTGCTTCTCATCCAAGAAACTTCTTTAGCTCTGATAAAATGGTGGAGGATGGAAGGATTCATGGATACAGATAAACCTTCACGTAGCCTCAATGACTCTCAGAAAGAATTCTAACAAGCAGAGGACTGCAAGGAATATAAATCCTGCCATCCTCCACCATTTGGTCAGAGCTGAAGAAGTTTCTTGGGTGAAAAGCAAAATGTCTTCAAGGAAAGACAAAGAAAGCCCAGTTTCCTTTTGGGGGAAAAAAAGCACTTTTGGGACAACCATGACATGGATGATTGAGAATCTCCATAGACAATGGTTTTACATCCAAGAGTTTCCAAATTTCATGTTATTTTGACAGCAGCCACTGATTGCCCAGACAGCTTCCACAACTGTCAGTGATCCTTTTCCAGAACAGCCTGATGCTCTTCAACTTCAATTTCTCCAGTGACCCAAGCTAATATACTAACCCACTCAACTATCAGAATGGATATTGCTTACAAGGACAAAACACAAGAAGGAGATGGCTCAAACAGCCATGTATTGTCTTCCTGACCATTTTCTGTGCAAGAAGAAAATAAAAGTGGAAACTGAATGAATGAATGATTTGTGGGAAGCAAAAAAAAAAAAAAAAAGACTGTAAAATAAGAACTAAGCAAAAATTAGCATCAGTGAAAAAGTATTGTCATTAATGAAGTTGGATGCACACAGACCCACATTTGGGTTATTCAGCAGTGTGCAGCATGGCTGCCATATATCAGAATTATTTTATTCTCTTTTTTTCCCCTGATACAGCAGTCAAATTTTACAACCTAGTAAATTAGCACATGTGAAATATTTACTAACACAATTAACCTTTAAAACAGACTTCTCTGCCCACCCCCAGATATCAAGCTTTACAGTCTCTATTATGATGACAAATTGTTTGTTTGTTTGTCATTGTTGCTGCTGATGCTGTATTCCTGGAGAATAGAGAAAACTGGATAGTCAACCTAAAGACTATCCTGAAGATTTACAATAATGAAGGATATCCTCTACTTGTCTCACACTTGAAATTCTGCTAATTAAAATAACACTTTGGCACACTCATCACTTTTGGCCTCTTGTTTACTGTAGATTGTTCTCGTTCCCTCAACATATAAGCAATTGTGGTTTTTTTTTTTTTCAGGTTTAATTAATAGTGCCCTTGTATTGTTGATGCGCCATCCTTAGAGGATTTCTTTTCTTCTCTTTCTTCCCCAGCCTCACTGTATTGTCCTCTGACTTGATTGGCAATTTTTATGCTTAGACGTCTGTCTTTTCTTACTGCCAAAAAGAGTTTCCCTGAAAAGTGATTTCAATGAGAAAGGACTAATACTAGGAATTATGTTAAATACAGGCTGCGAATTGCCTGGACTGTGTATTATTTGTTTCCATAGAGCATCACAATAATGGAAATATAACTAAGATGGATTTAGCAAATACTCGGTAATCATACACCTGAGACTTTGAGCCAAAATAGAATGTGCTCTATAAGTAGTCTGCTCATTAAGGCAGCTAGCCAAAATAACAAACTCCATCAGTTAGAATTGTCAGCTAAATCTACAAAACCTGGACATTGTTCCCCAAGGATTTGGGGAATTAGTGTATTTTATGCCTCCATCTTGGATTAGGAACTTGCCCAAAAATCTCATTGGAAAGTATACAAGCAGAATACTTAAGGGACTGCTATATCCGGAAAGCAGCATTGCATCCATTCTTTCCCATTGTTCCGTCAGTCTGTCAGTCCATCAGTCAAAACTACTGGTGACTGTCTAGATTGGAGATTGGCAAGGTCTATCACATGTGGTTTGCCATAGCGTCCTTCTTAGGGATGAAAGAGAGGTTCCTGTTAGCCTTGTTAATGTGACTAACATTTTCTTGATCTCAGCTGCTTTCCACAATCCACATTTTTATTTGTTTGTTTCCAGTGTTAGTGATCCAGAAACAAGCTGAATGCTTCCAGTGGTTCAACCCCTGGTCGTACTATTTTCTTAATGGTTCAGGAAAACAAAATAGAACCCATTCTATTATTATTATTATCGATCATCGCACAGTCAGCCAGATGTTCAGACTGGATTTGGCATTTTGTCTACCTATCGAGTCCTTACCCAGGACCTGGGATAGGCAGATGTGGATGTTTGATGGTATTACAGATATCGTCGCAGGATGGAAGCAGTTCCTAATAAGGCTGCCTTTTGCAATTGACTAATAGCGAATTTGTCAATGCCAATGGTGTTCAAGTGGTGCTCCAGTTGTTTTGGGATTGCACCCAAGGAGCCTATGACTATTGGTACTACCCTTGCTTGCTTTTGCCACAGTCTTTCTATTTCTATTTGTAGGTCTTTGTATTTTGTTATCTTCTCCAGTTCTTTCTCTTCTATTCTGCTGTCTCCAGGCACTGCCACGTCCACTATCCAGACTTTTTTGTCTTTCTTATCGACAATTGTTAAGTCTGGGGTGTTATGTTGCAGGTGCTTGTCTGTTTGAATTCTGAAGTCCCAGAGCAGTTTAATTTTATCATTTTCTATGACTTTCTCTATTTTATGATCCCACCAGTTTTTGCTTACAGGCAAATGATATTTTTTGCAGATCTTCCAATGCACCATTGTTGCTACTTTGTCATGCCGCTGCTTGTAATCAGTTTGTGCAATCTTCTTGCAACAGCTTACCAAGTGGTCCACTGTTTCTTCAGCTTCTTTGCATAGGCGGCACTTACTGTCTGTTGCTGTCTTCTCAATTTTGACTTTGTATGCATTTGTCCTTAAGGCTTGGTCTTGTGCAGCCAGAATTAGTCCCTCGGTCTCTTTCTTCAATTTTCCTGCTCTTAGCCATTGCCAGGTTTTATTATTATCTGCTTTCCCAGCTATTTTTTTCATGTATTGGCCATGTAGTGCTTTGTCTTCCCATGCCTCTATTCTGTTCTTCATTTGGTCTTTCTTGTAGGCCAGTTTGGTCTCTCCAGTAGTTAGTAAGCCTTCCTGATATACTAATTTCAGTGCATCTTCATCATTGTTCTTCAGATATTCTTCCAAAGCCATTTTTTCTTCTTCAACCATCTGATGTACTTGTAGCATTCCACGCCCACCTATTTGCCTTGGTAGATAAAGTCTATCAATGTCACTGCGTGGATGAAGGGCATGATTCATTGTCATTATTTTTCTGGTCTGCCTATCCATTGCTTTTAGTTCTGCTTGAGTCCAGTCCACTATTCCAGCTGTGTACCTAATGACTGGGATTGCCCAGGTGTTGATTGCCTTTATGGTATTTCCTCCATTGAGTTTGGATTTTAAGATCTTCTTCACTCTCTTGATGTATTCACCTCTAATCTTTTTCTTGACTTCAGTGTGCTTGATGTTGTCAGCTTGAAGGATACCCAAGTATTTGTAGTACTCTTCCTCATCCAGACTCTTAATGTTATTTTCGTGGGGCATCTTGATTCCTTCAGTTTTCATTATTTTTCCTTGTTTGATAGTAAGTGTGGCACATTTGTCCAAGCCAAACTCCATTACAATATCTTGGCTATATATACGGACAGTGTTGAGCAGCGATTCTATTTCAGATGATGTTTTTCCATACAGCTTCAGATCATCCATGTAAAGGAGGTGGGATAGTCTGGCAGATGTTTTTGATGTTTGATAGCCATGTCCTGAGTTATTCAGTATTGTTGACAGAGGAAACAGTGCAATAACAAATAGTAATGGTGATAATGAATCTCCTTGAAATATTCCTCTCTTGATATTAACCTCTCCCAGCCTCTCACCATTGATCTGCAACTGTGTCTTCCATTGTGCCATCGATCTTTGCACAAATTTTCTGATGTTTCTACTGACTCCTGTTATTTCTAGGCACTTTATTATCCAATCATGTGGCAGAGAGTCAAATGCCTTTTTGTAGTCAATCCATGCCACATTCAGGTTGGTCTTCCTTCTCTTGCAGTTTTCCAAGATCATTTTGTCTATTAGGAGTTGATCTTTTGTTCCTCTGCTATTGGGGCGGTTTCCTTTCTGCTCAGGTGGAAAGAGATTGTTTTCAACTAGATGCTGTTGCACTGCATCAGCTACTACACCAGTTAGTAATTTGAAAGTTGTTGGTAAGCAGGTAATTGGCCTGTAGTTACCTGGTGTTGCCCCTTTTGCTGGATTTTTCATTATTAGGTAGGTTTTCCCAGTTGTTAGCCACTTTTCAATTTCTCCTCCTTGTAGTATATTGTTGAACTGCTTGGCAATGAGTGGGTGTATAACAGTTAGATGTTTCAACCAAAACCCATGCAGTTCATCTTCACCTGGTGCTGACCAATTTTTGATTTTCTTTGCTCTTTTTTCTACCATTTTTGTTGTTATTACTAGTTCTTTCATTTCAACTTCTGTTTTATTTGCATCCACCTCTTTTAACCAAGCCGCATCCTTGTTGTATTTCTTTGGGTTATCCCATATCTGCTTCCAGAACTGCACTGTTTCTTCCTTGTCAGGTACTGACTGATTCCTTGCAGTTTCTCCATTGATGGATTGGTAGAAACGTTTCTGATTGGATTGAAATTGGAGGTTCTGCCTATAGTTTGCAATTCGAGCTTCATATCTACTGATTTTCCTGGCTATAGCTGTTATTTGTTGCTTTATTATTTCCAGTGCTTCCTTGATCTTCCTTGTTTCTAAGTGGTATTTCTTGATTAGGTATTCTTTGGTCTTCTTGTTCTTCAGCTTCTTTTCTTTCATCTGTTCTAGCTTGCTTGCATGTGATCTTAACTTGCTGATCTTATTTTCTAGTCTAACCTTCCATTTTTCTGGTGCACTGTTTGTTTGTTTTTCTTCTTTGTTGATTTTGCATCCCAGGTATTCTGTTATAACTGCAGCTGTGCTGTACATTAGTTGGTTTGTTTCTTGCAATGAATTGGTGCTTATACTTGATATTGCAATATTTGCATCTTTTAATGCTTGTGCTAGCTGTTTCTTTGGAACAAGCTTCAATGCAGGTAGCCTTATTCTGTTGTTTTTGTGCTGTTCTAGATGCTCAGTTATTCTTTGTTTCAATTCTTTTATTTCTTTAGTTAGAGGGTTTTGTTCTTCCTGAGGAAGAGGTGCCTGGTTTCCAAATGAGAACAGTTGTATATCTCTGCTAGATTCCTTCACTGCCAACTCCCCCTGGTTTGCCTCTACATTCTGAATTACTTCTGGTAAGGCTTTGATTTCTTTGCCCTGGGTAAACCTTTGCAGTTCGTCCAATTCTGTTTCTGTGAATACTTTATTTCGTGTTATAAATCGGCGTTGATCTGCTAGTCTCTGTTCTGTTATTTCTGATTCTGGATGTTGTTCTTTCCAGAACTGGTGCATTCGTTTTAGATATCCTCTTCTTGTTGGACTTGATCTGTAGTAACAGATCATTATTTCTTTGTTTTCCATCACTGTGTATCTGCGACGGGTAAACACCTTTTCTTCCAGTAGTTCTGCAGCTGCTGGCCCTGGTTGCTCAGCCAACAGTCCTGAGTCCTGTAACCCATTTTTCACCAGATATCCAGGAACTCCAATATCTAGTGCGGACCTTGTTAACCCGGGTGACGTCCGAGCCGGTATGGCATTCTGGAATTTACGTCTCACCATATTTTTTATGGGAGAGACACTCTTTGTCTGACTCCTCTGATGAGACCTGTCCAGTATGGTTGAACCTCTGGAATAGCTCTCATCTTCCTCAGAGTACACAAGCCCCACAACCACGTCAAGGTAGTGCCTCACTGGGGGTATTATTATTATTATTATTATTATTATTATTATTATTATTATTATTATTATTGATCATCGCACAGTCAGCGAGATGTTCAGACTGGATTTGGCATTTTGTCTACCTATCGAGTCCTTATCCAGGACCTGGGATAGGCAGATGTGGATTTTTGATGGTATTACAGATATCGTCACAGGATGGAAGCAGTTCCTAATAAGGCCACCTTTTACAATTGACTAATGGCGAATTTGTCAATGCCAATGGTGTTCAAGTGGTGCTCCAGTTGTTTTGGGATTGCACCTAAGGAGCCTATCACTATTGGTACTACCCTTGCTTGCTTTTGCCACAGTCTTTCTATTTCTATTTGTAGGTCTTTGTATTTTGTTATCTTCTCCAGTTCTTTCTCTTCTATTCTGCTATCTCCAGGCACTGCCACGTCCACTATCCAGACTTTTTTGTCTTTCTTATCGAAATTGTTAAGTCTGGGGTGTTATGTTGCAGGTGCTTGTCTGTTTGAATTCTGAAGTCCCAGAGCAGTTTAATTTTATCATTTTCTATGACTTTCTCTATTTTATGAATTATTATTATTATTATTATTATTATTATTATTATTATTATTATTATTATTATTATTATTATTATCTTTTATTCATTAAACATGAACCTCAGTCAACTGAACATTCAAATTGGCTGGCGCTGATTGTTGACACGGGTTGCTACCAGCATCCTAGGTGCCAATCAGGTATCTCCTTAAAATATAATATGTTCCAAGTAGTGCAGTTGTTTGTAACATTGCTGGAGTTATTGCAGGAAGCTGCAGTTTCTTGATGTATTTTGCAAAATTTTGGGACATAGTTCCCAGTGCCCCGATGACAATGGGTACCACTGTTACACATTTCATCCATAATCGCGCAGTTTCGATGGCCAGATCACATATTTTGCCATTAGTCAATTGCAAAAGACGGCCTTACTAGGAACTGCTTCCATCCTGCGATGATATCTGTAACACCATAAAACATCCACATCTGCCTATTCGAGGTCCTTGGTAAGGACTCGATAGGTAGACAAAAATGCCAAATCCAGTCTGAACAGCTGGCTGACTGTGCAATGATCAATAATAATAATAATAATAATAATAATAATAATAATAATATCTAAGATGGTTCAACTGGTTTTGGAGCATGGGACAAATAAGGAACACAAAAGACTTCTGCCATAATCTAAGTGTGAAGCCACCAAATCATGTATCAAAAAGGTCACTTCTTCTGCTTCTTGTGCCATATCCATTATTGGACTTTGGCGATCATGTTGGCGATCCTGTTTGGCGATCGCAGTCTTTCAAATTCAGCAAGTATTTAACACATGGGACAGCAGTAATTCCCAGAAAATAAGATATACTTTAGTGCATAATCCCTTATGCCTAAGGGCCCCTAGCAAAAGGCATGTAAATATTTATCAAAGGAAAAAAAAATCTATTTTTGGTTTTCTGATGAAGACAAACATGTAACAAAATAGATTTCATTGTTTGCAAAGGCTGCAATGAAGATATGAAAATGTATGCTGATGAATGGTGCTGTTAATATTAGAGGGGAAGTGTTGAATTGGTATGGATTGCTGTAAATTTATACAATTTTTGCTGTGGTTACAAATACATGTTTCAATTCAATTCAATCTTTATTAAGTCATGAGCCAGCACACTCACAAAATATATGTCAACGCTGCAAATATTGTATATTCTTGCTTTTGACAATATGCAGAATTGTCTGGTAATTATGGGGTTAATACAGAGCAGAAGGGGGGTTGGGGGTAAAGCCTGGGAAAGAAAGAGGAAGAAAACATTTGACCTTCACACTAATTGGATAATGTGAGATATGATGGCTAATTTATGGAGGGAATATGCTGATAATTTAACTGCTCAGAGGAAGAGAACTTAGATCTTAGCATCCCTCCATTGTGCCTGTGCCAACATTTTTGTAACAATCACTGACTTTTAGGAAAATGAATGCCTGGAAGTTCTTTGAAGTGTTTCATTAGCCGGAACCATAACAATATAAACATTAAAATAAAACAAAACTAAACAGAACCAAACAGAAGAAGGCACAGCAATATATTACAATTGATGGTGAAATCAATGGGTGACCAAAGTCTGCTTAATTTTACAGACAGTGTAACAGAACTTATCTACATTCAGAGAAACTGAAACATACTGACCTGACAATAATAGTTTTACATAAAAATTATCAGAGTTTCTGGGATATTTAGTCAGGTAAGGTGTGTTGAAAGAAAAGTCTTCATCAGGGTCCAATCCAAGCCAGGAATAAACAACATGGAGACTGCTTTAAACAGAAGGTTGTAGTTTATTGAAGAGGAGAGCCAGAAAGAAAGATGGCTCTGGAGAAAAATGATCACATGGAGCAGAGTAGTGGGCTTTTATATCTTCTGGGGCTCTTGAGGTTGTTTCCTGTTCCTGTTTGAGACTTTGTATTTCCTGTGTCATGTACTTTGACCTGAGTCTGACTGTGCCCTTTTGGTATTGGTAGGTTAATCCTATTTTGTCTTCTGTCCTTAGAATTTGGGTGGGTTATGTAGATTTTAAGGGTCTTTGTCTTCCTAATCTCTTCAGCGACTAGCTTTCTGGCTCCAACCTTCCTGAATGGATTATTATATCTGCAGGGAGTGGATTTTTATACCTTGGGCTTTTGTTTGGAGTTGTTCCTATAGCAAGAACTTTGACCTGAGTCTGAGTGTGCCTTTCTGGTATTCTGATGGTGGTGGGTTAATCCTATTATCTCCCAAATGTCATATCCTGTTTCCCTGTGGCTGTGGCTGATGACTGTTGGATTTTTTGGTGTGAGAAATTATTGATTCTAGAGACCTTTCTTTCTAATCCCAGTTTCCTGACTCCAATTTTTCTGACAAGATTTTCACATCTGCATTTCTGCAGACCTGGCTTCTGTTTGGGGCAGAGAGACTTGAGGGGGGGGGGTTGATTTCTGCCTTTGGAATTCTTTGAGGAAATATATTCTGCTTTTGGGGAAATATATTCTGTCTTTTTAATATTTTCCAAAATATTTCTTTCTCTAGATTCTTCCCACAAAGGAAAGAAAATGTTATAATTTCATGTAAATTTACCCCAATAAGCTACTTAATTTTAATTTTTGCCATTTGAAATCAGAGAAGCATAGGAAAACAGAATCCTGCACGAGCTCAAATGAAAACCCAATTAGGATTGCAACAGGAAAAGTCAGAGCCAAACTATACATGACCTGTTAAAAGGTTGCGAATAATTTGAATTGTAGGAAGCCTCACATGAAAAAGATGCCTTTTCTCAGGTATCTTCTCTGCAAGAAAATCTAGCCATGCTTTAGCCCTTGGATTGTCCTTAACAGGTTAAATATAGCCAGCCAAGTTAAAGTGCAGTTGCCGTTGTTGTAGACACATTGTGTATGATTTTCTGTTCTTCTTTCCCTAAATAAATTTGACATTATTCAGTGACATTTGGCTATATTGTTTTTAAAGGGTATCTCTCTAGGATATTCCACTAATTAAATTTTCAGAGATTGTACAGTTGTTCAGATACCTGCCAAGGAATTTCTTCCTCAATACTTTAGGACTTTTCGCACATTTCTCTTCTGTCTAGTGTCTTTTGGATTTCTGGAAAATTAAAACTAAATCTCTTGATAGCGGCAAAGTCTTTGGAGTCTGAAGCTTCATTTTCTGCTAAGGCATTTTGATGGAATAGAGTTTTGGGGAGAAGATTACCATCAAAGAGAGATTGACTTTCCACGGTTTAGAATACAGAACGTAACTCCTATTTATCAGGATCTCTTAAATTAATATGGAGAACTTTCATATTCACCACTAAAAGAAAAGTACCAAACATAAATTTCACCATTCATTACTGGTTTGAATATTACATCATTCCGTACATAGGAAGTAAGAACTGTTACTTTAAAAGTAATTCAGATTGCAACTACTTTAGGTGTTTTGCTTCTCGTCCAAGAAGGTTTTTCAGCTGTGATTGGATGGTGGGGAATGGAAGGATTTGTGCTAGTTGCAGACAGCTGGTCATTTGCATCCTTTTAGAGAGTCATTGATGCCACCTGGAGGTTTATCTGTGTCCTCAAGGTCACCTGAGTAGTGTAAATGGGTGTGGAGCCTTTTGGGAACTGTTGAAAGGACTGTGTTGTAGACTGAAGATAGATGTTGTCCTTCCATCCCCCCACCATCTAGTTAGAGCTGAAGAAGCTTCTTGGATGAGAAGCAGTACATCTTCAAAGAAAAACAAGATACCAGGTGCCTCGTTGAAAAGCATCTTAGGGATGATGCACAGATAGTAAATCACTGTCTGTTGTTTCCTTCCAAGTGCTGCCAAGCCCTCACCTCCTAAGTACTTGATTAGTTAGTGGTAAATCAGTGCTCCTGTAGACTGATCAGGGGCCCATTTCACCAACTTAAGTAAAATCTTGTCAAAAAGTATCACCTTCTACTGCATGTGGTTTTTCCTACCGATTTTCCTAATCTCAGAACAGCTACAAATATTGAAAAATGGTAGTAGATTAAATTATTTTATGTTCACAAGGAGGCTGTTTTTGTGTTTGGTTAATAAAACAGATTATTTCTCTTTTCTCAGAAACGTATTTCTTCTACACACACCTTTTTATTGATATAAAGTTTGCTACTACATAAATTGCAGCTACTACAAACCCCATATTTTTATGGAGGAGAACAGATTTGAGTAACATTAAAAGTTAGCAGAATGACCTTCCAGGACTTATTTTCTACCTGAAAGAGTTTAAATGCACATTTGTACATTTTTCTGACATGCTTTGATGTTTAGCTAGAGAAGTTCCTTAGAAAAGGGGGGAGTGATGTATTTTATTTCATTAATAATACAACCAAACATTCTATTTGAAAGATGGGGAAAAGAGCACCGGGCTTCCAGCTCGGAACAATTGTAAGAAATTAAGATTTAAGTGGAACAATTGAAAACAGGGAAGGAACAGTTAAGATGAGGAGAGGAAAAGCTACAGGTATGTAAAGAGAAGGAACAGTGAAGATAGCTAAAGAATGTGAGGGAGAAGATGTCAAGGTATTAATTTAATAGCTAAACAGCTTATGTAATGATGTAATGTAACATAAGGTGGATGATGCAATTATAGGAATGACTCAGCAGGAGTCTGTGTCTCTTTAAGAACCTGAGTATAAAAGGGATGGCTTTGCTGGAGTGTCTTTCTCTCTCTCTCTCATCTGTTTCCTGCTGTCGCTGCTGTATGTTGGAGTTTGCTGTCTTGCCACATGTATGTATTTTATTCCTAGTGTATATTGTAGATAGTGTAATATAAACCACCATTTAATACAAACCACAGTTTACTGTATTTACTTCTGGGTTATCTCAGAGCAATAAGACTGTGCATGCTCTGACGGAAAACAACACTTAAAGGTATGAAAGAAATACTTGAAGAATTATTGCTTTGGGAGAAAAACTACAATCCTTAATTCCATGGTGATTTGAAGCTTCTAGTCGAAATCTGAAAACTAAGGATAAATTTGAGCCTTAAAAAATGTTGTAGCTCCCTGAAATCTAGTGGGGCATGGGAACCTCCCATAGCTTTCTTGATTAAGAATGCCTTCCATAAAAATGATGTCTCTGCTGAATATTTCCTTCATCGTGGGAAGTCTCCACAATGTCCCACCTACGAATTTCTACCTAATGTAATGAAATCCTGGAGAAGACACAAGTGGGTCTTTCTCTCTTCTGTCATGGGACTTTCCTGTAATTAAGTAATTTGATACTTACATACCAATTTGAATCATATAATACTCATTTGTATTTTTTTTTTTAACAAGCATCAGTTCCTGACATACTGTCATTTATCCAATAGCAGTTAAATTTGCTTAAGAGCTTTGGGTGAGGTCGACTTTGGTAAAGACAATTTGGAAATGTGAATTTTGGGGAGGGGAAGGGAATAGCCTTGCATGCATTTTATTTGACAACCTCCATGACGCCCAGAGGTTTGGCTCCAAAAGACTCACCTTTATGGAAGCTGCAAGCCTCAAATGTCTTTGTGATGGCTTATATTTGTTTTAGCAGCTTTTTCACTCTTTTTCCCTGTCCCCTTTCAGAATAGATGTTAAGCAAGCTGGCTCTTAGTTCTCTTTATTGACCCCTTGTCCCTATTTTTTAAAAAGGGGGTCACCCTGGCCCTCTTCCTCTCTTGGGGAACAGATGCCGATCATCAAGAGCATCTGCAATATTCATTTCATATGTTTTTTGAAAGAACATTTGAGTGGAAACCATCTGGATCCAGGGAGTTTGATATTTTTAACTTGTCACTTGGGCTTACAAAGACTAAGAGGGCTGAAAAGAGTACAAAACAAGCAGAAGAAGAATTAGATGGACCCTACACTTCTATGGAGAAGGGGACGACAGAGAATGAGGTGGCTGGATGGAGTCACTGAAGCAGTAGGCGTGAGCTTAAATGGACTCCAGAAAATGGTAGAGGACAGGAAGGCCTGGAGGAACGTTGTCCATGGGGTTGTGATGGGTCGGACACAACTTCGCAACTAACAACAACAAACATACTTCTATGGAATATTTATTGTTATAAACCTAAGGTCAGCAAGTGTAAACAGGAGAGGACCATCAGATGACAAGTAGGTGGCTACACAAATGCATACCCCCACATATATCATGTATGCAACCCCTCCTTATTTCACCCTTTCAGTAACTTTTTCTGAAGCGCAACATTTCTGCTGCTAACAGTCAAACAGCAGAAGTCTATAATGAAGCCTTAAATTCAGAGGGAAGAGTGAGGCTTCTTTCTTGCTCTCTTCTTTCCGGTAGTCATGCTGTGTTTGGACACAAGACCTCCTAGTCATCTGCCAAATGTGTCGCGTGCTTCTAAGAACTGCAGTTGCCCAATTCTATTAAGTTCACCATCGGCCAACAAAACATTGTGTGATGCAGATGGCTTAGAGAGGCTGATTGTTACTATAGAAGGTGGCGAAGAACAAATGTAACTTTTGAATACTCTCAGCAAATATTTTTTTAAAAAGCTAAAAATGGCAGTACTAATATGTAAATTAAAAAGATCAGTTCCTGATATAGAATATATCTAGGGTAGGGGAGGAGGGGGCAGGGGAGGGCAGGGGATGGGAGGGAAGGGAAGGCTAAGCTAGGCTAGGGAAGGATAGGATGGGATGGGATGGGATGGGATGGGATGGGATGGGATGGGATGGCATGGCATGGGATAGGATGGCATGGCATGGCATGGCATGGGAAAAGAAAGGAAAGGGAAGGAAAGGGAAGGGAAGGGAAGGGAAGGGAAGGGAAGGAGGAAGGAAAAGAGAAAGAAAAGGAAAGGGAATTTTTAAAAAGGAGAAATTCAAAACATGCAAACTACAATGTTGCTGTTTTACAACGCTTCTCTCTGTCTGATGGACCTTTCTTTAATCTGTAATTTACTGGAGTGACCTATGTGAATGTGACCTAGAATATGAATATCCCCTACTTTTTGTTAAACTGCAGTAGGACCTACTCCCACGTCATTATGTACCAAAGTGCAGCATTAATGCTATAAAATGGGTATGAATTGGCCCTGTATTCCTTTGGAGAGCAAGGTCAAGGTAAATGAACCAGACACAATACAAGAGAAAGAGAAGGCAGAGTTCCTGTCCTTCATCCCTTCTTGGAAATCTCTTTCTAGATGATAGATAGATAGAACAGTGTTTCTCAACCTTGACAATTTTAAGGCATGTGGACTTCAACTCCCAGAATTCCACAGCCAGCATTGCTGGCTGTGGAATTCTGGGAGTTGAAGTCCACTTGCCTTATAATTGTCAAGGTTGAGAAACACTGTGATAGAAGATATAGATAGATAGACAGATGATAGCTGTGCTTAGTGCATGGTTTAAAAGGTCCTCTCTGATTTTCTCTTCTTTTCTTCTTTATGCTCAGAATTTCATTGGCTCTAGAGTTTTGATGTGAACATTCAGTGGGATTTTTGTTGCTACTGTTGTCAATTTAAATGTGTGCTTAGGGAACACAAGTTAGTTAGAAAACTGTCAAAATGAAATGAAGTTTTCAGCCCCCCGTCATGGCATTCGTTTATTATGTATGCTAAGAATATACACCTAGGACTGAACAGTAATAAGAAAAAATAAAATCAAATTGTAAGGTGCCTACATATATTGTATAGCTCCACTTACATTGATTATATGTACTTTTTATAGCAGACCTTGACACAACTGTATAGGGAAGAGAGAAATTAGTGGTCTGTGTTTCTCCCTGTCTTCCTATTTCTGCTTCCTTTGTACTTTAACTCTTGTGTATTGAAAATAGGAACACACACAATTCTTTCCTTTTGTTGTGATCTGTAAGCCTGAAAAGATTGCTGTGTGTTGGAATAGCCAATACATGGAAGATAAAATAGAATTTCACTCTAGTCCTAACATTCATCTCCAATCATTGATTAGTGCTTCTGCACAATGTTTCTAAGGGTGAATCCAGAGATGGTGATATGTAAGTCCAGTTGGCATTCATTGATGTTGAATCAACTCTTAATCCCACTGGAATTCTTTTCACTTCCATGATTTCCTATTTTTATTTATTTATTGCATTTCTGTGTACTTAAACCCCTCCTTGTGTTCCACTCTTTATTGTCCTCCATATTAATAATCTCCATGGGTCTAAATACACCAAGTCAGAAGATTATGTGACTGCATGTGTCCTTCAAATCTAAAAATGTAATTGTTGACATGACATTGAGAATTCGTCTACAAATAAATGGTTGAACATTTTTGATGAGCAGAATAACTCTTAAGGAAGAATATTATTTCCCCTGTAGCAGCAACATCCATCTAACCTTGATTGATCTTGGAAAAGTTGGTGTTGATTGGTCTTGGAAAAGTTGGTATTGGCTAGCATTACTGAGACCATCAGTAATGAGCTAGATTGGTAAGATATAGTGTACTGTATATCCTAGAAGAAGACAAAACCCAACTATTTCTGTGCTATGGGCAAAGAAAGTCACCAAGAGCCTGACTAACTAGTTTGACTTTGCTCTTACATTTACAGATGCTATCCATTTTAGGTAGAAAGAGGTGGGACGAGGACAATTTCTCAAGTCACACACATGGAAATGGCATTGTTGGAAGGATAAGGCAAGGTAAGACAAGAGTCTGTGGCTAGTGAGTACGTGGTGGTCTGGAACCTTTTGCAAGCATAGATAAACAGAACAAAATGCAGGCAAAACATCTGGGCTTTCAGCCCACTGTGCAACATACTTGCTTGGTTTTGGACTGCCTTTAATATGGAATAGAGAATTAGATCTAGAAGTGCACCTCAGCGGGGTTTCCCAGATTTGATATGCTGAGAACTTTACAGCATTTTAACAAGACCAGCATCTCCATTTAACAAGATAGAAGATTTGAAAATGTCTGCACTGATTCAGGTTTTACAATGAAATAACTGTGTCAGTCTTTCCCAACAAATGTCTTGTGGCAGAACCCTAAAGCCAAACCAATTTTATTTCAGCCCACGTATTTCTATGTCTCTGTCCAGTTCACCAAGGGCATCAAGCCCAGTAAGGTCTTGTGCCTTACAAATGTTATAACTTCAAATTTCAGACAGAAAGAAAGTGCCTGCCTGCCTGCCTGCCTTTTAACACAGGGTCAAATCAAACCATAAATTTTCAGGCTGTTCTTCCCTCAGACATCATATCTCTAGGAAAAAGATCTGTGCTACGAAGCCTCCCTCTTTCTCGGTGACTGGCTTCCCTACTTGCGTTTAACATTGCAAACATCAGATCATGAACAGGATATTTGCCCATGGAGCCATAGTTATATTTCTCTCATTTTCTTTGAGTTGACAACATATCAATTGCTCAGCTTGGGGGTTTTCTTGCAGATGTTTCTTTACCAAATGAGGCAACCCCATTAATATATTGAATTAAACATCTGCAATAAAACCACCAAGCTCAGAGAGCACCAAGGCCCCCCATAGTGCAATTCTGAGCTACAAATATTCTTTTCTATCGGTATATATAATTTAATTCCAAACCTCAAACCTGATGGCTCCCTTAGCAAATCCTAATTGCAAAATACTGTCAACTTCAAGACACTCTTCATTTTCAAGTCATTTTTCTAGGAATTCTGCCCCTTTGAAAGCACAGCTAAGAATTCTCATGGAGAAGAGAGAAAACAAAAAGTGTGATGAAGATTGATACACATGATCTGTTAGCAAAGCTCCTGAATCTTGTATCTTAAAACAGTCTGGGAGGATCTCCTACCCCCCCCCCCCAAAAAAAACCCTCTGAGAAATGGTGCTGATTAAACAGACAGAGCTAAGAAAAATGAGTGAACATTCTGATTGATTATCAGGCAACTACCTAAGAGAATATTTACTGAAATACTGTATATTGCTATACCACAGAGTATCTTCTTTTGCAGTCCATAGCCACAGCTCATTATAGGAGAAGCTCCTCTACATTGGGTAAATTCAGATTTACTACAGCCCTAAGGCCATATATAACTAAAATACTGAATAAATGAAGTATTACATATGTATCTGTAAATGTTTGTGTATATGTATACATATAGTATATGAAATATATGCATATATAAAACACACACACACACACACACACACACACACACACACAGAGAGAGAGAGAGAGAGAGATACCTTATAGGTATCTACTACCTATAGCATGGGTCCCCAACCCCTGGTACCATTGAAAAATGGGTCATGCAAGCAGTGGGTGAGCAGACAAGTGTGTGTGAAGCTCTGTTTGTGCAAATGGTGGGCACATTCGCTCTCCGTTTGTGCAAATGGAGTTTCACATGCAAGCTTGCCTGCAACCTGTGTAGAACCACCCCCTCTCTCCCCCACTGCTGCTCTTGTTTCTGCTGCTGCCACTGGTCCATAGAGCTGGGAAAATTGGGGACTGCTGCCTTATAGTTTTGACCCTATTAGTATTTAGAGATGGTGTTAAATCATCCTGTTTTTTTTAAAAAAAAAAACTAGATTAAATTCAGAAGAATCAAATGGTTATCCAAATCGGTGCTCCACAGTCACTTGTTATGGACACATTGTGCTGCCCCACTTACTCACACACACATGTAACTGTGGTCTAGTGAGTTTATTAATATTCCCCAGCAATTCACAAAAACCCAGAACTGTCCCAGTCAAATCCGGCCATGAGCAGACCAAAGTTAGTCCTCAGACCAATGACCCAATAGTCCACAAAGCGCTTGAAAGTTGCTCAAACAACATAACTCTACCAGACAAACTTACATCCACCAGGGAAAACTTAAATCCACACACAAGAGAGCTCATAGGGCAAGACAAGTTCAGAGTCTCTGAGGCATGATTCAATTCGGAACATGGTGTCAATCCAGAGTGAAGCAGGAATCATGAAGACCAAACACACAACTAGAAAAGAAACACATTGTTCCCAGCAATGCCTCCATCTGTCTGCTATGATAAATAGCCAGCTTCCAATGCAGTCTATCAAGATGGGTGGGGCTTTCTCCTCTCTAGTAGTCTGACTGACCTTCTCTGCTCCTGCTTTTCTCTGCCCTATGTGTTCTCGGATCAGGTGCAGAGGGCAGTTCCTCCTCTTTTTTGTTTGCCATCTGCTACTGCGAGCTTTTCTCTGCTGGAGCCTCAGCCAAATTGCTTCTGGACGGCCATTCAGAGACATCAATCAACTCAGTTCCTGGCACAGTAACAATTGGCTCATCTTCCTCTACACTGACATCTGAAGAGGTATCTGGGGAATCGTCCAAGGGAGACATCACACCCAGATTCTTTAATGAAAGTTCTTAGAAACAGATTGATATAAAAAATATTTCTTGAAGATCAAACATTTTGAACAATGTGCCAAGACTGCCCATTTCACTTCATATTGGCGTTCAGTCTTAGGTATTAGATGCCGGTGTATGTTAACTATTAAATATAGTAGAAATCCTACATGCCAATGATAAGAGTGCAATTTTCAGAAAACACACAAAGAATATGGAGAAGTCATACCTGCAAAGAGCAATGTTGGGTTGCTTTTGGCTACTAAATGCTGTGATTTCCTTCAATTGGGATTTAAGGCCACTCTTAAGGCATTCTCGTGTTTGAGATTAACAAGATTAAATGAAAGATTAAAGAGGCCAATTCAGTTGGCCTAGAACCAAGATCCATTTGGGGAGACAGGAGCTTTATGTAAAACATAGTAAATGTTTAATCAAATTAATGAAATTAAAACCATAGCAGGAAACATAAATTAGTAGATTATTCAGCTGTCACAGGAACATATCATTAATAATGGAAACAATTACAGTCTTCTAATGAAAAGACATTCAGTGACATGACTTCTAAAGTGAAAATTGGGAATCAATTAATATTAAAATTTAGAAAATAAATCACTTTCTCTCTGATTACTTGCTAATCTCATCTCAAATGAGATTGAGACATGATAAACTTTATTTATGTTCCTAACTTTCTTTTGTGAAGTTGATTAAAGGCTATAATTTCATAGCTGCATTTATATAATGCTAAAGATTAAATTTCACACAATGTGGACATGCCTTTGCAAACTGAAATAAAGTTTGGGATTCGTGTTTATTGTCCCTTCCCAGACACAAACTATTTTCTTTTTTTTCTGGGTCTGGAAGAATATTTTAATTACTACTCAGTTCAATTTCCAGAGTCTTACTTTAACTTCCAAAGGACTAATCAAAATCTCCTGAAATACCATTTTTTAAAGTCTATTCAATCATTGGAAATGCTGAGGGATCCAATTAAGGACAGATTTTCATGGAGAAAATCCATTTATATCAGGGGTCTTCAAACTTGGCCCTTTTATCTTGTGGACTTCAACTCCCAGAATTCCTCAGCCAGCATGCCTGGCTGAGGAATTCTGGGAGTTGAAGTCCAGAAGTCATAAAAGGGCCAGGTTTTAAGACCCCTGATCTATATGATCACTCATAGTTCCTGCTGGTTGGATGGCATATAATCAATCAATCAATCAGTTTGAATGCAAACTTCTTTCTGATCTCTGCAAAGAAGAATCCAATAATTACTAATCCAATTAGAAACAAAGACTAAATATGGAAACCCTCATACTGCTTTCAACTTAAGTGGGACAATACTCACCAAAGATCCCATGAAAGGATTCAGCAGTACTCTTTTGTAAGTGTTTGCAGTATGGAAGCCATCTTAAGTCCGAAGGGAAGATGTTTGAGAGTTAGAGAAAGCAAACACACTCCTTTGTGCTCTTTAGCTTTGCCCCTTTGATTGTAGCAACTCTCTCCTGATTAACAAGTCAGGCAGATGGGACCTGGAGTAGGACAGATAAAGAACATCTGAATCACAGAGATCCTTAATAGTAATGTGTCCAGAGGTCTTCCAGCAGCCATGTTTCTCCCACAGTTTAAATAGTATTCTGTCAAATGGGGATATCACCAGTCAACAACTGACAAACTTTTGTGATGCGTCACAGAGAATTCATTGTAGTAAACCAGGGGTCTTCAAACTTGGCCCTTTTATGACTTGTGGACCTCAATGCCTGGCTGAGGAATTCTGGGAGTTGAAGTCCACAAGTCATAAAAGGGCCAAGTTTGAAGACCCCTGTAGTAACTCTCTGATAAATATCAAGGATGGGAATCACCGTCTTCAGTGCATCATGGTCTAGGAAATTTTTCCACTAGAAGCCTAGATAAAAATGACCCACATGGCTTCCACCTGTTGATTTAGTGGGATCAGCAGGTCTTGGGAAATCTTTCTTTCTTTTTTTCTTTTTTATTAAAAGTTTTACAAATTTAATACAATATAAACCCCTCCCACCCCTTCCCCCTCCCCCACTTCCCAGAACTGATTACAGGGTAACAAATAAAAAAACATAATCTAACTAACATTAACCAACTATACTATCAATCAAAACCATAACACACTTTAACTCTTTTTCAAAACAAGTATTAACA
This sequence comes from Crotalus tigris, assembly GCF_016545835.1. Taxonomy (NCBI): domain Eukaryota; kingdom Metazoa; phylum Chordata; class Lepidosauria; order Squamata; family Viperidae; genus Crotalus; species Crotalus tigris. The sequence goes on along the minus strand of NW_024098398.1, from coordinate 823,148 downwards.
AATTATAAACAATAATAATAATATAATTAAAATTATTAATAATTATCTAAAATCTACTCAAATGCAAGATAATACTTTTCAGTTTCATATTTCTTTTGAATATAATCAATCCATCTTCTCCAAACCATAATATATTTTTCTTGTGAATGGTCCTTTAAATAGGCGGAGATTTTCGCTGTTTCTGCTAAATTAGACACCTTAAGTATCCATTCTTCCATAGTAGGCAGAGAGTTTTTCTTCCAATATTGCCCCACTAATAATCTTGCAGTTGTTATAAGATTCAACATCAAATTGATTTCTTTAAGATCAAAATCTACAATAATACCCAACAAAAATCACTGTGGAGTAAACTTTATCTTTCTCTTTAAAATCTTTTGAATATTCCACCAAATCTTAATCCAAATCTTTCTTTCTTCTTTCAAGGCAAGTAAAGCATAGAAAGACCACTATGCTTGGTATTTGACTGCCTCTGTATGAACAGTAACTCCATATTTCTGGGATTCAATCTTTGCCTGTTTCTCCCCCTCTAGCCCAATCTTTTGCTCTGCTGGGATAAATATGCATAGCTAGGTATCACCAGCATACTGACAGATAGCTTTACGTTGATGTTCAAAAGAATATTGGAGATGGCCATGTCCTGAGACACCCTATTCTCAGCCCTTTCTCCCTCTTTAATGTGATTAGAAAGAAATACAGCACTCTTGATGATTTGAAAACATACCATCACCACTGCTGAGAAGTCTAACAGAATAAGGATTAGAGGCAGAAAAGAAGGAAAGGAAAAGAAAGGGGCTAGAGGGAGGAAGGAAGGAAGGAAGGAAGGAAGGAAGGAAGGAAGGAAGGAAGGAAGGAAGGAAGGAAGGAAGGAAGGAAGGAAGGAAGACAATAAGAAAACAGGAAGGTAATGAGAGAAGAATGGAATGAAGGAAGGAAGGAAGGAAGGAAGGAAGGAAGGAAGGAAAGAAGGAAGGAAGGAAGACAATGAGAAAACAGGAAGGCAATGAGAGAAGAGTGGAATGGAAGAAGGAAGGAAGAAAGGAAGGCAATGAGAGAATGGAATGGAATGGAATGGAGGAAGGAAGGAAGGAAGGAAGGAAGGAAGGAAGGAAGGAAGGAAGGAAGGAAGGAAGGAAGGAAGGAAGGAAGGAAGAACTAAATACATTCAGTAAAGCTTTGCTGATTTCAGAAAAGCCTTTATTGATTTTTTTTGTTCTGTGTAAAACGTTGGAGAATGTGTGTCTTCATTTTTTAATTTTTATTTTACTGAACACTGTTTATTACTATTTTTAAAACTAGGAAATAATGCAGTGGTATCGAAATGTATTTTCTCCCATGCAAAATAAATCTGGCATGGATCCATTTTTTTCTAAACTGGGTATTTGGGATTAGATATTCTTACCCCAAAGTCAAGTGCAGCTTCGATAGCAGTAATAAGCTCCAGGAAGCAGGAGTCAAACTTAGAATCAGACTTCAAATCCTAGGCAGAGAGTTGCAGGGTAAAAACAGACGGGAGATAGAAAAAAGATTCCATTCTCCACTCTGTTCTGATCTGCGTGTTGGCTGCCCCTACTAGAAAGCTGAACAGAGAAATTGAGTTACCAGGCAGGAAACAAAGAATGAATCACACCTCCCCCAAATACCATGACATACAGCACAGGCATTGGTTTGTTTTTTTTTTTTACCCCTGAAAGAAACCAAGAATAACTCTTAGCCAGAGGAAGTCAGAAAGTCACAACATATTTCCCCTTTGGGGGAGCGCAACAGGAGAACCTGTCAAGACCTTAGCTTTGGTCTTGTGAATGTGTTCATTACAACTTTTACAATATATTCTTTTGCTTCAAGCTGTCATTGGTCCCACCTCATTAGATGTTTATGAGCTGGCTGTTTCCAAGAAGAAGAAAAAAAAAAAGGGGGGGGGAAACATTGAGGTGGACAGCAGAAAAAACAAAGTTAATTTATGGTGGGTTTCTTATGCAGGAATTGTAATATGTGCTGTAGTGGAAGCTAAGCAGCAGATAACAAGCTTTTTTTTCTTCTTCTTCTTTTTTGCAAAACAATGCCTCCATTCAAATCTTGAGGGAGGCATATTTTGAAAGCAGAAAATATTTCCAAATACGTTAGGCAAATCTTAGTTTTGCATGGCTTTCTAGGAGAAGGTTGCTGCAATAGATTACCCCGGGGAACAGAATAAATTCAAGAGAATGAAAACAGGATTCAGAAAGATCCATGTACTGATTCTTAGACATAGGTGGTGTTCTGCTACAAAAAAAAAAAAAAAAACAAACAAAAAAAAAACCAACAGTTTTTTTTTTAATATTCTTTTCTTTTTAATATTTCAACATTGCAATAGCAGTATTATTAACTACGTAGAGCTCAGGGAAGAGATGCTTTTTAATATAATTGTAAACAACAACACTACTACTACTACTACTACTACTACTACTAAAGTTGGAAGGGACCTTGGAGGTCATCTAGTTCAACCCCCTGCTCAGGCAGGAAACCCTATACCATTTCGGACAAATGGCTGTCCAGGTTTTTCCCCCCTCCATGTTGGTGCTTCTGTAGTGAAAGGATTTGCCAGTCACATCATCGTTGCCTGGGGCATGAGTAGTTGGGAGGTCCCTTCCATGTCCCCGTGAAGTTGTCCACTGAAGTAGTACTCATTAATCTATTCATGGTTGCCTGCTTTTGAACTGCTGGGTTGGTAGCAGCCAATGGTAGGATTCAGCCAGTTTGCACCAGTTTGGTAGAACTGGTAGTTAATTTTTTGTTGCCCAGGCCCAGATTGGACTTCTGAAAGTGGCATCCACACAGAGAACCAGTTGTTCACATATTTGAGTCCCACCACTGCTAGGAACTGGAGCTGTGATTATAGCTCACCCTGTCTTGCTGTAGTAACGGGTCTCAAACACGAGCCTGCCAATCATCAACCCAGCATTCTAACCTCGCGAGCCACCATGCGCCAACCAAAACTTGCTACATGATGTCTAATTGTCTTACCTTACAAGTAAGAGTGGTTAAAATACGCAAGGTGGTGTCAGAGTAGGACAGGATAGGATTACATCCATACTTCCAAATCATCACTAATCAGCCAGAGGCACGTGTCTAGTTTGGTGTTTGGAATATAGAACGATAAATCATTATGGATCTTAATTTATTAGAAGAGGACTAAACTGGGCTCAGGTTAAGATGTAATTTTCGGTCTGATAATTTCTTTCTTACTCTGGGACCCTCCATGGACAAAACAATCAAGCAAATAATCCTAAAGGATGAGAAAGCATTCTTACTCATTAATCAGTTGGAAGAATTCTGCCTAGTAGTATAACCACTGAGTTTGAGCTATGAAATAGGGCAAAAAGAAAGAATAAAAATAGAATTGTGGTATCTATCACATCTATCTATCTATCCATCCATCTATCTATCTATCTATCTGTCTGTCTGTCTGTCTGTCTGTCTGTCTATCTATCTATCTCATTTAGAAATAACTTTTATCATGAAGGAATTAGAACATTCTGTCTTACATCTTCATGTCTAAAGAATCAAGACCATGAATTGCATAGAAGGAAGGAAGGAAGGAAGGAAGGAAGGAAGGAAGGAAGGAAGGAAGGAAGGAAGGAAGGAAGGAAGGAAGGAAGGAAACGTATTATGGAAAATTAAAAAAAAAAATCTGACCTAGGATAGAGTATGCCTTTTTTCCAGTGAAATGTTAATGGATGATGTCTTATTTTCAATTCTTCTTCTGCACAGATTATTTTAATTCACTCAGCTGGGAAGCGGTGCAGCTAAGTGTCAAGATTTATTTCATCATATATATCTGGTACTAAAATTAATGTCCTGTTCAAAATGCATTGTCATGGATTGGCTTTTATAGACCGAGTATTTAGGGTCAGATTTTTCTACCCAAAAGTCAAATAAAAATTTAAAAGGGAGGGAGCAGCGTATGAGAATGATGGATATCAAAGTCAAATTATTTTAATGTCTCTCTCTCTCTCTCTCTCTCTCTCTCCCTCCCTCTCTCTCTCTCTCTCTCTCTCTCTCCTATCTGTGTATCTGAAAGAGATCCTGAAAGAGATAGAGTTTAAACAGATATAAATAAATTTATAATTGATATTTGGAAAAAAAAACAGTGTATTTTGCATCTATATTTTTGTTATTATAAATCTATAGTAAAATTTAATTTTGAAAATGAAATATGAAATCTAGTGGCCTCCCTTGCACACACAGGTGAGGAAGTCCCCTTTTTTCTGCTGGATATAGTTCTCTCACCCTGGGTAAAACAAGGCCAAGAAATTAGTCTTGGACCTAACCTTGTCCCACTTCATCACTTGTTCTCTAACTGTTGGAGTGAGGAGATCGGCTGGTTTGCTTCTCCAAATTCATCTAGAATCTGCTAGCAGAGAAGTTGAATTAAAGGAAAGGGGTTTGGAGCTTGCGGTCATTTTGAAGCAGAATCTAAGTGTGGCATCAAATGTTACGAGATTTGAACTAACCCCAACCAGGTTGGCCATCAAAAAGGCCTTAAAGCACCAGATGCTCCCTCAGCACAGAGACTAGGATGGGTTCATCCTAGAGGGTTATACGTCTATGGAGATTCTTAGTGATCCAGGCCATGGTTGTCTCAAAGATGCTTTTTTTTCAAAAGGCAACTGGATGATGATTTTTTTTCCTTGAAGAAGATGTTTTGCTTCTCATCCAAGAAACTTCTCCAGCTCTGACTGGGAGATGGTAGAGGAATGGAAAGATTTATACTCCTTGCAGACAGCTGGTCATTTGCATTCTTCTAGAGCAGTGATGGCGAACCTTTTAGAGACCGAGTGCCCAAACCACAACCCAAAACCCACATATTTATTGCAAAGTGCCAGGGCCGCATCAGCATTATGGTGCCTTCAGGGGAATGGGGGGCGTGGCCCACTGGGTGGGGTGGCTGTAGTGGTCACGGCAGACTGAGTGGGCATGGCTGGGGTGGGCGTGGCCATCTTGATGTTGCTTATGGGGGGATGCCTGTGGGCGCTGGGCAGGATTGGGGGAGATCCAGGGGGTCTCTGGTGGGTGGGAGGATGGGCAAGAGGCTCGTCCTGTGGGGTGAGGCAGGGGGTAGGGTGGGGGTGTATTTGCTGCGGGGCAAGGCAAGGCAGGGGCAGCTGCTGCCTCACACCATCAGCCCCCGCACACAGAGGCCAGCGAGCACATGGGGGCTCTGCGTGAGCCACACTCGGGGGGGCTCTCCTCTAGGGGGCTGCTGGTGAGGAGGGGGTCACAGGGGGAGACGAGGCTAGGGCAATGGCATGTGTGCCCACAAAGAGGGCTACAAGTGCTGCCTCTGGCACCCATGCCATAGGTTCATCACCACTGTTCTAGAGAATCATTGAGGTTATTTGGAGATTTATCTGTGTCGTCAAGGTCACCTGAGCCTTCTTGGAACTGCTGAAATCCTTCCATTCCCCACCATCCAGTCAGAGGTGAAGAAGCTTCCTGGATGAGAGGCGAAATGTCTTCAAAGAAAAACAAGAAAGTCCAGTTGCCTCCTGGAAAAGCACCTTTGGGACAACCATGACCTGGATGACTGAGAATCAGTCATAGACCAGGGGCAGGCAACCTTGGCTTTTTTATGACTCGTGCACTTCAACTCCCAGGAATTCTGGGAGTTGAAGTCCACGAGTCATAAAAGAGCCAAGGTTGCCCACCCCTGCCATGGACCTTCAGCAAGGTCATCACCCCTTCCCTGGACCACTGGGTTGCTGCTGCCATCTACTAGGCTTAATCTTCAGAAGCGTTCCCAACTATAGGGATTTTTGGTGATTGTTTGATTGGTTGGTTGGTATTTTCTATGAGGTCTATTTTTTGCTGGGCTTTTAATTAATTATTTTACTTCCAACAAATACGACAAATACGCCTGATTTAGTCCCTCATCTAAACCCTGTCCACAAAAATGATCAACTGTTCAACAAAGAAACAGAAAATAAGAAAGGGACACCATCCCTACAAGGCAGCCCACCAAATGCAAAAAAAATATAACAAATTCTAACCTTCCATCTGTTGTATTCATTTCTCCCTGACCTACATCCTCTCATTCTTCTTAATCAATTTACTCTTCATTTCAGGTCCCCATTTATCAGCATAACAATTAAGATTTGAATTGGACATGCAGATTGGTGTGACCCGGAGATGCTTGGCCCTGAATTATGGGCAACTTAAAAAGTGTGAACAATGTATAAACATATTGTTTGTTGATGTCTCCTTTCCTACTGGCCATGCTTCCTTAGGATATTCATCAGAGAAGAATATATATATGTATGTCTTTGGTTATTTGGGTTTTCTCCCACGTAAAATTGGAAGTGTCTTGGCGACGTTTCAATGAAGTCTCATTCGTCATCTTCAGGCTGGTGCTTTCGGCTTCGTGTTCCTAGAAGCACAAAGCCGAAAGCACCAGCCTGAAGATGACGAATGAGACTTCGTCGAAACGTCACCAAGACACTTCCAATTTTACGTGGGAGAAAACCCGAATAACCAAAGACCTACATACAAACACCCGTGAAAACCTCAGAATATATATATATATTTGTTAATCAACTCTGACATCTGCAGAAAGAGAGGAATTGGGAGCTTGTCAGAATAAAATCCTCCTCACACTGAAGTATGTAGGGAAACACATAAACTTTTAAAGTGGGAACTAGTTAAAGAAATTGACCTTTATATATTTATTTATCTGGCATAAATTTACCTTCACATCTGCCTAATCAGCTATTTTTTACTTAGCTGTGAAATCTTTCCCTTTGTGGGCCAAAAAACTGCTGTATAAGCTGCCTTTAAATTATTTTAAATGGATTTCCCAGCTACCGCTCATTCATTAGACATTTTATAGTTATCAGCCCCAGTGCAAAACCTCCACTGCTATACCATAAGGTGGAGGGGGGGAGTTGTGATTTTTACGACTTGGCTACAATAATTAATTTATTAAATATTAATGATGGAAAAGCAATTCAAATGATGCTATATTAACGGTCTCTGGAACACTAAGATGTTATTGCCCCATTCATCAGTGCTTGTGGTTGAAACGTACAGAGGACTATAACTGTTAGATGAAGTTTATTCAAAGCATATGTTGTTAATCTCGTTAATGGAATAACAAATATATAGCTGGGTATATTATCTTGGAGACTTACACTTAGCCACACACATATCATCTGCTGCAGACGGGATGATTACAGCCTCTTTATACATCAGGGTAAAATGCCTGACATAAATTAATGCATTTGATAGCCATAAATGTACTTGTAATTCCATTGCTGTCTACTTTGTAATCAATAGGAACACAGAGGAGAACTGACATGGCATTCTCCCTTCTACCTTAGGAAGTATGCATCCAGCTTTAGACTAGATCCCAAGAAGTCAGATTGAAGAGCCCTGATTGTTCATTTAATGAGATGCAGCTTCAGATTCAAGAAAAGATTCATTGGTGAATCTTTCAGCATGGACCCCATGGACAACGTTCCTCCAGGCCTTCCTGTCCGCTACCATCTTCTGGAGTCCATTTAAGCTCACGCCTACTGCTTCAGTGACTCCATCCAGCTACCTCCTTCTCTGTCGTCTCCTTCTTCTATTGCCCTCAATCTTTCCCAGCATTAGGCTCTTCTCCAGTGAGTCCTTCCTTCTCATTAGGTGGCCAAAGTACTTGAGTTTCAACTTCAGGATCTGGCCTTCTAAAGAGCAGTCAGGGTTGATCTCCTCTAGGACTGACTGGTTTGATCACCTTGCAGTCCAGGGGACTCACGGGAGTCTTCTCCAGCACCATAGTTCAAAGGCCTAAAGCCAAATTCTGTTTTGAAACAATACTCACTGTGAGAGGGAATGAATCAAAAAGAGGATGAATGAACAAGGGAGCTAGAGCGAAAGAGAACTCTACAGAAATAGCTGATTATCAGGATGACCTATTCACGTTTTAAAAATGCCCAGAAGCCTCAGCGATCTGTAGATATCAGTCCCTAAAATCCAACAGCTGACTTGGAGAAGACATCATTGTGTCTACTATCTCCAGAAAAAAAGTAGCAGCTAAGAGAATAAAGCTGCTCTTTACAGAAAAAAAACTAGCAGCTAAGAGAATAAACCTGTTCTTTCTTATTTAATGTGAAATATTTGAAAAACAGCTTAGTGCTGTTTTAGCAGCTGCAAGTTAGAAGGATTGTGTGCTGTCTTAAAGCAGTGCAATGTATGGGGATGACTGTCAGTCAGGAATAAGAGAGGAGGCCATATCCAGCTACTGCTATGGAACAGGGGGGGGCTCCTATTTTAGCTTGGATTAAGAGAGCATACAACAAATATCTGTAGTCGGAAGAAGTGCTGAAAGAATGGATTAATGCATCCCAATTTTAATACTGTGGGGAGGAATGAAGGCTGGCTAGGATTCATGGTCAAACTGTCAAAGACTTCACCTGATGCTATTGGAAATATTTTATTTTATTTTATTATTTATTGTATTACTTTACTTTACCTTACCTTACCATTTTAATTATTTTATTTTTATTGTATTACTTTACTTTACCTTATCTTACCATTTTATTTTACTTTATTTTATATTGTTTATTGTATTACTTTATTATTTATTGTATTACTTTACCTTACTTTATCTTACCATTTTATTTTATTTTATTTTTTATTTTATTTTTTTATTTTATTATTTTATTTTATTATTATATTTTATTTTATTTTTTATTTTTTAATTTAATTTAATTTAATTTTATATTTTATTTTATTTTATCTTATTTTTTATTTTATTTTATTTTATTATTTATTATTTATTGTATTACTTTACTTTACCTTACCTTACCATTTTATTTTATTTTATTTTATTATTATTTTATTTTATTTTATTATTATTTTATTTTATTTTATATTATATTATTTATTGTATTACTTTACTTTACCTTACCTTACCATTTTATTTTATTTTATTTTTTATTTTATTATTTTATTTTATTATTTTATTTTATATTTTATTTTATTTTATTTTATTTTTTATTATTTTATTTTATTTATTTTATTTTTTATTTTATTTTATTTTATTTTATTATTTTATTTTATATTTTATTTTATTTTTTATTATTTTATTTTATTATTTTATTTTATTATTTTATTTTTTATTTTGTTATGTCCATCTCACCACAAGATGAGGTTAGAATGTTATAAAGAATAAAGCAATGCAACAGTATGTGTACAATAAGGGTAAAACATTCTAAAATGCAAATTATCAGCTATAAATAAAACTAAAAGATGGAGAGGGAGGGAGTAGGATGAGCGGGGAGGGGAGTGGGATCTGTTATTAATCTATCGGTTACCTCTAATGTGAATTTCCCCCATTAGAGCCCCAGGCCAACTGGCAGAACTGGGTCTTGAGGTCCTTGTCAAAGAATAGGAGGGTTGGGACCAAACTCACATCGGGTGGAGGCAAGATGTTCTTCTCCTGAACCCCACCAGTCAGAATTCCCTGGCTGACAGGGCCCATGGCATCCCTCCTTTGCTGGGAAAGGTGGAATGGACCAATCCCAGTGGAATGACATGGTTCCTCAAGTAACCCAGACTCATGTCATGAAGTTGAAGACCTTTCTAAGAAGAGATGACCTTTCTAAGACCATTCAGTTGGGTCAACAAGGGATTTTGTTCCTTTCTTTCTTTGCTCTGATTTCACGACTGAATGAATGGTTTTCTTCACCACTCCTTTCAGCTCACTTCCTGTAGAAAAATCAAGGAATATCTGCCCCACCATGAGCTGAGAGATCCAGGTTTTGTATCATACTACATTTTTAAATAAAGAATGTTGTCATTCTGGAGCTTAACAGTCTGTCTATGAATACCCTCAATGGCTTTGTTCCCCTCGCACATGTATGCACAACTAAATTCAGATCCCAGTGAAACATTTCTGCCAGGTTTTTCTCTATAAAAGTTCACAGGGCCATGTAATTAGAGAGCTGTGCCAATAATTTAATGAATTGTGAAAAAGACAAAAGAATATTCAGACTGGATATGAAAGGAAAAGTGAAAAGCAATTTGGACTGTTGCCCTCTAAAATGGAATTCCTTTTAGAAGCCAAAAGATCAAAAGTGTCTTGTAAACTCAGCCACTAGCTGAAGCAGGAAAGTAGCAATAAGAAAGTAGCAGTTAAGAAATAAGAAAAAAGAAAAAAAAAAAAGGGGGGGGGACCATTTAAGATAAACTGCATTTTCTGGAGTGCATCTTGTTATGAGATTTTGCAGAACCATTTGCATCAACAACAGAGCTGGATATTGTCAAGGCTATAGTGTTCCCAATTGTAATTCAAGGCGGTGAAAGAGATTGTATATGTGAGATGGGCAGCTATAAAAATAGAACGAATGAGTAAATGAGTAAACAAGCAAACAAACAAATATGAGAAAAGTTGTCTATGTACCTTTGAACTGGGGAAAATTGTTGAGAATGTTTAGGTTCACAAAAAGAACAAGTAAAACAAGATTGCTCTGAAGCTTAAATATTTTGGCCCCATAGGGTGAAGAGAGCCATTGGAGAAGCCTCTGATGCTTGAAAAATTCAGACACTTAAAAAAAACAAAAAAAAAAAAAAACCAGCCCAGCAAAAGAGAGGATCAGAATAACAGAACAACAGAATTGGAAGGGGCCTTGCAGGACATTTCTGAGTAACAAACTTTATTTCATAAAGATATAACCGATGTCTTTTCAGATGGGTCTGTTTTATGCTAGCTCAAAAAACAACAACAAAAACAAACAAACAAACACTTTCTGATTCATGTATATTTCTAGTGGTAGTTATAGCAGGACCTCATACTTTTGGCTGTCACAGAATCCTGTGATCATGTGATCCAGTTGGCCTAGCAGAGTCAATGGGGAAGCCAGCAGGAAGTCAGAAGTAATGATGATGATGATGATGGCGATGATGATGGAAGGGACCTTGGAGGTCTTCTAGTCCAACCCCCTGCTCAAGCAGGAGACCCTCTACCATTTTAGATAAATGGGTGTCCAGTCTCTTCTTAAATACCTCCAGTGATGGAGTACCCACAACTTCTGGAGGCAAACCATTCCACTGGTTAATTGGTCTAACTGTCAGGAAATTTCTCCTTATTTCTAGGTTAGTTCTTTCCTTGTTTATTTTCCATCCGTTGCTTCACGTTCTTGATCATCTAAACACAAGATTGCAAGAACTCAAAGAAACAGCTACTGGCAGATGATCATAGCAAAATGACATTTCCTGTGTCAAAAAGAGTTCTAAGAGACTAATAGTTGAAAGGAAGCACTTATCTATACATGTTTATGAAATGCAAATTGATGAAGTTGGCCAGAAGTTCTAGAAGGTGACCAGATCTGCAACAGTATTAATTGCATAAGTGTTTGACATCTTCCTAAAATGCCTTGAATTTGTTGGGAAAGCTATCAAAAGGAGGGAAGGTACTGCAAAAATCTGTGATGAATTCTAAACAAACCAACAAACCAACAAACCTTAACCTCCCCAGATGTTCCATAAAGAAATCAGAAGGCTGTGAGGAAGTTGAATTTGAAACAAGACAGAGATAGAAGATGTTACCTGTAGCAACCAAAGCATATGCAAATTAAATGTCCTTAGGGACAAGGAACTGCTATCCAGACCTAAATCAAGCCAGCGTTCAGAGTGGGTGGCTCACAGAATGAAAATGAGCATACTTTCCTGAAAAGTGCATTCTACCTCACTAACCTGTTAGGATTTCTTGAGATGATCACTGAGATGAAGGTGCCCAGATCAAAACTCTATGCTTGGATTCTTTTATTTTTTTTTTTATTTTTAAAAAAAGTAGATGAAGTTCCTCATCAAAGGCTCATGAATAAAGATAATCTTTATAGGACAAGGTTATGCATAACTGAAGTAGAGCAGATATATTTCAGGGTGAACAAGAAAATAAAGAAGGAAAAAGCAGATTTTCCTTTCTTTTTTCTTTTTCTTTTTGGCATAAAATAATCAGAGGGAAAAAACGCCCAATTTTCGCAAACTCTTCTGCTCATTTCAAGGTCATTTCCGTGTTTCAAAGTTAATTTGTGTTCAATGAATGCAAAGTTGTTTTTCTTAAAAAAAAACAGTGTGGTTCTCTGAACAACTTATGGGTAGCATATTATTACTGGAAAATACTATATTATACTCTGCAACACTCAAAGGCATGGTTGACTGGCACCAAGAATTGAAGGATACTCTTGTCCAATGTTACTTTGTAAAGGTGGATGCCCCATGTCCCAGCTTCTAAAAGCAAAGTGGAGTAGCCTAGAGCAGTGATGGCGAACCTTTTAGAGACAGAGTGCCCAAACCACAACCCAAAACCCACATATTTATCACAAAGTGCCAGGGCCGCATCAGCATTGTGGTGCCTTCAGGGGGATGGGGGGCGTGGCCCACTGGGTGGGGTGGCTATAGTGGTCACGGCAGACTGAGTGGGCATGGCTGGGGTGGGCGTGGCCATCTTGATGTTGCTTATGGGGGGATGCCTGTGGGCGCTGGGCAGGATTGGGGGAGATCCAGGGAGTCTCTGGTGGGTGGGAGGATGGGCAAGAGGCTCGTCCTGTGGGGTGAGGCAGGGGGTAGGGTGGGGGTGTATTTGCTGCGGGGCAAGGCGAGGCAGGGGCAGCTGCTGCCTGACACCATCAGCCCCCGCACACAGAGGCCAGCGAGCACATGAGGGCATGTTCTACCACCTCTACTCGAGCTTGCTAGCCAGCTGCTTCGCCTCCTTTGTGCTGGGTGGGGCTGCCGCTCCAGACACCAGTGGCGACCTAATGGACCTGCACGAGCTGGCGGCGGTGGTTGATGTGCCCACAGAGAGGGCTCTGAGTGCCACCTCTGGCACGTGTGTCATAGGTTCGCCATCCCTGGCCTAGAGTACAAGGAAGCATCCCACTGAGGGAACTTTTAGCATCCCCTCACATCACAAAAGAGCCATATGTTGTCTTCTTGGTACAAAGTGATTTGTAGAGAAGTTAGGATAAGATGGCAGAGGATGTGGTTGCAACATGAGTGAAGCCTGCAAAGATCAGATAGAAATACTCCTTGGGAATCTTTATGGACACCTGCTAATTTGTTACATCTCGGAAGGCACGGAGAGCTGAAATTCTGCTTCTGCATTCGGCAACATTGCAGTCCTTCAGATAATCAAATCATCATTCAGTAAATTCCAAAAGTGTTTTTCCAAAAAGGCAACTGGACTTTGTTTTTGTTCATGTTTCCTTGAAGACATTTCGCATCCAAGAAGCTTCTTCAGCTTTTTGCCTTTTGACAAAGCACTTTTGGGACAACCATGACCTGGATGACTGAGACTCTCCATAGACATAATTCAGTAAGATTTTATGTTATTGATTTGTCCTGTCTCCTCCTTGAATTCTCTTCCTATCCTCCATCATTTATCACCTTAGAAGATATTAGAAGATATCAGCTATGAATGGTTTCCACCTATTGCTCTGAAGTCAGTGTAATTGATCATCAATCTTCAGTGCATGGTTGAGTTGAGTATCAGTAGTTAGAGCTTGGAATCCTGTTTTGGGCGACTCTTATTGATTGAAATATCAGGGGGGTGGGGAAACCATTAGCAGACTTATCTACAGGATCATCTCTGATTCCGCAGGTCTTCAGACATCTTTAACTGTTTTTGTACCTGCTATAGTTTCAATCTGAATATAATGATACAAATACATGCCATGACACTTGTGGGTTTTATTTTTTTGGGATAAGTTTTGTTTACGTACCTCCTTCCTTGCCTTCCCATGACAGTTTTTCCCCTTCCTCAAAACAAATAAAGAAAAAAATATAACACCCTGCACAAATTGTCAATAAATGTAGAGAAGTATTTTCATGGTGAGGAACAATTTTAAAAGCCCTTCCTTCCTCCCTCCCTCCCTCCCTCCCTCCCTCCCTCCCTCCCTCCCTCCCTTCCTCCCTTCCTTCCTTCTTTCCTTCCTTCCTTCTTCCAAGCTATATTATGTCTATTTTTGGTTTCACCCTACAGCTTTCATGGCTCTCTTATTTTTAAACAGTGAGAAGTTGTTTATTTAATTATTAATCAGCTTCTCAATGGTCAAAGAAAATCTAAGTGTCATACAAACAGGAAATAACTATTTTAAACAGGTAAATCTAACCAACCACGGGGAAAACTAACACCTCATCATTGGTGAAGTAACAATAGAAGCAGCTGGAGCACAGAATGTTATATCTAGACCTCTTGAAAAAGTCAGATGTTTCCCGCTTTTCTGAAGGACAACAAATTCAGATTCCTTTCAGGGAGAATTCTCTGCCACATATAAAATGTCAGAAGGGAACTTTGTAGTTTTGCCCATTTTTTTTTACAGAATTTCATAATAATAATAATAATAATAATAATAATAATAATAATAATAATAATAATAATAAAAAAGTTGGAAGGGACCTTGGAGGTCTTCTAGTCCAACCCCCTGCTCAGGCAAGAAATCCTATACCATTTTAGACAAATGGCTGTCCAGTCTCTTCTTAAAGACTTCCAGTATTGGAGCATTCACAACTTATGGAGGCAGGTTGTTCCACTGATTAATTGTTCTAACTGTCAGGAAGTTTCTCCTTAGTTCTAGGTTGCCTCTCTCTTTGGTTAGTTTCCATCCGTTGCTTCTTTTATGACACTCGGATCAATCTTGCCATGTTTTCCCAGTACATGTGTATTCATTGCATCATTTGTCATTTATCTCATGTCCTAGAATTATAGCCTCTGGCAAGGTAAAATGTTCACATCTGGGAGATAGAACAACAGATGAAACGTGAGAAGTACTGGGTTATTTCCGAATAAAAATAGAATTTTAATTTATTTATTTTTAAACACATGATACAGATATGGGTCCCCGACAAGGTCTAGAAAATCAGTAGGATATCCTTAAAGGATTTCCCATTCCCCAAACATTGGAGATATTATTAAAACAAAACCTGAACCTGTTCCTGTTCAATTCCTTAGGGCAGGGGTAGGTAACCTTGGCTCTTTTATGACTTGTGGACTTCAACTCCCAGAATTCCTAGCCAGCCATGCTGAGGGGAAAGAGAGAGGTTTCCATGCTGAGCCATGCTGGCTCAGGAATTCTGGGAGTTGAAGTCCATGAGTCATAAAAGAGCCAAGGTTGCCTACCCCTGCCTTAGTGCTTTTCAGGCTGTTTGTGTTGGTGATTCTTGTCATCTCAGGACAAAAACACAGCCCCGATACAAAGTGAAAAGATACACTGCCCACAAATCCATCTTTCTCTTTAATAAGTGAAAGATGGATTTTTGCAAACAACTTTGTGGATTCATAATTTCTCAATGTCAGTGTTGATTTATTACAAGGATCAGTTCAGGATAACAATGGTCCCAAGGAGTCTTAAAATCAATGCCTGGAAATATATATATATATTTTTTTTCTGACAGGGAAGTTGTGATAATGTTTCTGGGACCAGGGCTAACATATCTGGGCTGCAAAAATCCTGATGACCAGCCAAAGCCATTAGAGAATTACTGCTTTTTTTAGGTCACTTCCACATTTTTGCAGACTAAATATAGTGTATCTACTTTATGTTGTTACCTTCAGATGTCTGGTTATCCTTCTGAATAATGGGACGGAATTAAACTTTCCTAATACACTTTTTTTCAGTTGTGTTCCCCTGACCCCCTGATTTTGGGTATACAAATTCAACATATGGTAAAGGAAGTGAGGAAACAAATTTCATAGACTGGCTGCAAACTAGCTAACATTCTCCTATAACAGGGTCTTCAAACTTAGCCCTTTTATGACTTGTGGACTTCAATTCCCAGAATTCCTCAGCCAGGCACGCTGGCTGAGAAATTCTGGGAGTTGAAGTCCACAAGTCATAAAAGGGCCAAGTTTGAAGACCCCTGCACTATAAGAACATACAGTAGATGTCATAAGAGAGTTCTAAGTTTAATAACTACAAATTCTTCTCTCATAAACCCCTTCCTTCCTTCCTCCCTCCCTCCCTCCCTCCCTCCCTCCTTCCCTCCCTCCCTCCCTAAAATGACCCAATTAGGTGGGAAACATGAATACCATATATCAACAATTCTTTATGGTGAGATACTATTGATATCAATCATGAGATCTGCACAACCATTTTTTTACTTGGACAATTCTAAAAGAACATGATTGCTTCTTTGAGACTTAGGAGACTGAAAGACAGAATGAAGAGTAGGGATTAAAAACATGCCACTACTTTTTCCTTCCAAGTTCAAAAACCTACAATAACCACTATGTATTTGAGTACCTGCTCAAAACTTCTCATGAGAATTGTGACTTCTATAAGAAAGATCACAGCAAGCTATCCATCGCCTAAAGTAAAGTAAAGTAAAGTAAAGTAAAGTAAAGTAAAGTAAAGTAAAGTAAAGTAAGTAAAGTAAAGTAAAGTAAAGTAAAGTAAACTACACTTCTTGAATCAATTAAACTATATTTCTTGAATAGCCTGTCAGTTGGATACTAGTACTGTATATCTGAAACAAGAATAACTTTTTCAAATCAGTCAAATATGTATTCTTTTACAATGATGTTTTTAGCATGTCATTGTCCAAAGGAAGACATTCAAGTTATTTTAACAATTGCTAATTGGATGAAGTCTGTGGATTGACAATGGCAAGGAGAGGTAACTTAAAGGAAACACGGGCAATGTATTTGGAAAGTGAGGTTGAATCTGCATTAATCAGCACTGAATTATGCACTGGGCATTAAACTAATTTTCTTTTTTTTTTCCAGTGCCTAATTTGGAGGTAGCTTCCTTTTCAGTATAACAACCGATGAATATTCTATAGACTATTTCATGAATAAAAAATGGAAGGGAAAAACAAAAGAAAAAAAAGAGAGGATGCTTTTTTTTTGTAACTTTTGGACATTCGGGGCACGGTTAATGTCAGACAAACACTCTTCATATATTTCTGATCAAGAGAACAGACCTCAAATGAGAGCTACACACACACACACACACACACACACACACACACACACACACACACACATTTCTGATCAAGAGAACAGACCTAACGTTTTTCCCCACTAAATTAATTTGGAAAGCAATTGCAAATGATGAAGAGCAGGAGTGGATTTCCTTATGCCTGGAAGTTGTGGATCCATTGGTAAGAAATTCACAATGATAGCAGGATATCTTTAGATGTTACTGCACAGAAAAAAGAGCGGGAAAAAAATATCTCCAATAAATTTTAACTCCAGCATGTTCTGAGTTTCACATAGATGATGACAATCTCTTGATAGCTTCTTTCTTGAAAAAAAAAAACCAAAACAAAACGGAGCCGTTGTAGATTTACACTGTTTTTGACACTCAATATTTTTCATAGATCATACTGAAAAGTTCACACAGGAAGTCCATTTTGACATCTCTGTGGGTCTTTTTTTGTGTGTAATGGCAGAGCTACTGTTATGCCACATCGTTTTTTTTAAAGATTCTGACCTTTTAACTGAGTCCTTCTTTCAGTGCTGGACTGCCTTTAAACTTTCCACTCTGTTGAAAAGTGATCTAAAATATTCTCCCTATCTACTGTATTTTATTATATTCTTAAAGATTATTTTATTTCAATCACAATTGGTTTTGGTTGAAAAAGCCCATTTTGATCCCTGAATATAATCACAATTGATTATATTCAGGGATCTTGCCCAGCTTTTTTCTCTTCTCCGAGTTTATTATTCTTCTCCCTCTTCATTAAAAGAACTTTTAATTGCCAAGTTTTAAATTATTTTTAATTCTTCTAGTTATCATATCTTTTGGGGTGGGTTTTTTTCCCCCCTAGCTAAATCTTCATGCTTTTTTGCAGCCTCATTATATTCATTTCTGGATGATGTTCTACTGTTCTTTGACATTTGACCAAGCTTTTCACATTCTTTTAATTTGCCTCTTAATGTCTAGTTAAATTCTGGGAGGGCTTCTTGCATTTGTGTGTGTGTGTGTGTGTGTGTACATGCATGCTATGGTGGCATTTCATTCTCATTTTCCAGTCAGTTTTACTATTATCTTCCAACAAGATCAGTATCATCTTTCTTTTGATCTTATTCAATCATTGTTTGCACAAGTTTGTCTGTTGCACCAGTTGCAACCCTACCTGGACCGGGAGGCTCTCCTTACAGTCACTCATGCCCTTGTCACCTCATGTCTGGACTACTGCAATGCGCTCTACATGGGGCTACCCTTGAAAAGTATTCGGAGACTGCAGTTGGTCCAGAATGCAGCCGTGCGAATGATAGTGGGTGCTCCTCGATACACCCACGTTACACCTATCCTCCGCGAGCTGCACTGGTTGCCTATTGGTCTCTGGGTCCAATTCAAGGTGTTGGTTATTACCTTTAAAGCCCTATATGGCTCAGGGCCAGGCTTTTTGTGAGACCGCCTACTACCTCATAGTTCCCTTCGTCCGGTTAGATCCCACAGGCTGGGCCTCCTTCGGGTCCCGTCGGCCAAGCAGTGCCATTTGGCGGGCCGCGGAGGAGGGCTTTCTCTGTGATGGCACCCACGTCTTGGAACCAGCTCCCCCCGGAGATTAGGACCACTCCCACCCTGTTGGTTTTCCGTAAGTTGCTTAAGACCTGGCTTTTCCGGCAGGCCTGGGGTTTATAAAATCTGACCCCTGGATGACTGTTCTTGTACTGTTTGTTTGTTAGTTATGCTTTATGTGTTTTTATTGTCCAGAGTTCTCCGGGAGTGGGGCAGCTTATAAATTTTAAAAATAAAAATAAATAAAATAAAATTGTTTCCCCATCCAGAACACAGATAATGTATTTTATTCTTCTCATCAATGGGCAACCAATCAATATCATGGTTTCCTCTATTATGTGGAAAGACTCATTGGGCTGCCTAGAAACATTTGTTTGCATAATAATGTTTTTTTTGCAGCCACCAAGTTAATTTTTTGCACAGAGAGGTCAAGAGCTTTTCATCTTATTTAAATAATTTAACTGTGCAAGCACAGACATGACATTATGCTGCATTAATCTTAGGTTAATATGTATGAGAGTACAACCTAGGAAAGTTTGGATAATGTCATTATGACATTAGAAAGTTGAAGATAAAATATAATAGATGGCTTTGGGTGGGCAATGAATTTCTGATGTGAAGCAATGTTGGAATCAAGAGAAGATCATTAAACATTAAAAGGACTGAAACTGAAGCTACTGGAATTACTCTTTATAACCTCATATTTGCTGTCCATTGGGTTTTCAAGATTCTGATTTTCCGCATGTTTCTGTACGCTGAATTATGGACCTAAGAATATCAAGAAAAAATCTAAGTTGAAGAAGACACTTCGGAATTCATGAGTGCCTAAATACCTGGAATTTACTTATTTATTTAGTATATAGTGATGTTACATTAGCCAGGAGACTACAGCGTAGGTCAAAGTAGTTGTTTGGCTGCCAACAATTGCTAGTCCATTCAGTTCACATTTGCAGACTATCCAGAACACTCAGAAAGGTTCAACAGAATTCTGCAATGTCATCTGGGGCTTCACCTTCCTCCAATGTCACCTTCAATCTGGCATCGCACTGGAGAAGATTTGGTGCCAGCTGGATTCACACTCTCATACAAAATGTGGTTCTTTTCCTTCCAAAGTAGTACCTATTTATCTACTTGCATGTTGAATGCTTTCCGATTGCTACCATAGGTGGACAGAAGCTAAAACAAGTGATAAGACTTCACTCTATCACATGGCGCTGGTACTCAGAGTAAAAACCATCTCCAGAACCTTTAAGCCATTAAGCTACTGTGCCTCTCTATACCTGGGAAAACAGTAAGGTAAAAGAAAAGGGTTGTTGTTAGTTGTGAAGTCCTGTCTGACCCATCACGACCCCATGGACAATGTTCCTCCAGGCCTTCCTGTCCTCTACCATCTTCTGGAGTCCGTTTAAGCTCACGCCTACTGCTTCAGTGACTCCGTCCAGCTACCTCATTCTCTGTCATCCCCTTCTTCTATGGCCCTCAATCTTTCCCAGCATTAGGCTCTTCTCCAGTGAGTCCTTCCTTCTCATTAGGTAGCCAAAGTACTTGAGTTTCAACTTCAGGATCTGGCCTTCTAAAAAGCAATTGGGTTGATCTCCTCTAGGACTGACTAGTTTGATGGCCTTGCAGTCCAGGGGACTTGCAGGAGTCTTCTCCAGCACCA
This sequence comes from Crotalus tigris, assembly GCF_016545835.1. NCBI lineage: Eukaryota > Metazoa > Chordata > Lepidosauria > Squamata > Viperidae > Crotalus > Crotalus tigris. The sequence goes on along the minus strand of NW_024098398.1, from coordinate 802,997 downwards.
TAGTTCAAAGGTCTCAATTCTTTTGCGCTCAGCTTTTCTTATAGAAAAAATAGGGTATGTCTTCTTAAAAAGATTACATCCTACCTTCCTACAAAGAGTGGCAGAGTTTGTTATCTTAAGGAAGCCTGCCTGTTAACGCACAGTTGGACTTGACTGAAGGAGCAAGTATGGACCTGGGATTTAAAAACTTATGGAACCTCAAAAAGCAACCAAAACTGTAATGAGCTGAAATTCAAAAGAAGAGAATTTCAGAACTTGTTGGAATAGGTTGGCCCCAAATAACTGCTTAAGGCTGATGTTCTTAAGGTTCCCCACAATTTTATTTTCTAGTTCATTTGCATTTGAACAACCCCACAGTGCTCCTAAAATGACTTGAAGGAACAGAGAAAGTTTTAATAATAAATTAAGAGCTTTTCATTTTTTCCCCCCAAAATAGTGCAATATTTTATAAAACGTACTGAAGCTTCAATATGCTATAAAACACACTTCTCAACATGTATTAAAATAAGCAATATATCTGCAGCAATAAATACTAAGGGAATTTCATCAGTGTCAACGTATATGTGCACTTTTTAAATCTAATCTAGCCTAAGCAAAGTGATAATATTCGATCTCTTTCCTTATATAAACCTCTGCTGAGTAATTCTTTCACTTATCTGATGCAATTTTCTTATCATCCTGTTTCTAAACAATTTACTCTTTATTGATTTTCTGACCTAGATGTAGGTTATAATTTTTGTTGTGCAAGTCCAGATACGTCATCACCCTACAATGGATACCCTTAAGGTCACTATGTATACTGTACTATAGAAATATTCATTCAGGTGGAAGATAAACCTTTTTACTATTTTCCTCTTTATTCAGTTATAATATTCGCTTAGAAAACTCAGGTTTTCTTCAAACCATGAATAGGCAAGCTAATTCAGGCAAATGCTTCTGTTTCAACTTTATTTTGACAATGCTTTAACAGTGTGTCATTGAATGCAATATTGCTGTAGCCGTGGTGGCGCAGTGGTTAGAATGCAGTATTGCAGGCTAATTCTGCCAACTGCGGGGAGTTCGATCCTGACTGGCTCAAGGTTGACTCAGATTTTCATCCTTCCCAGGTTGGTAAAATGAGGATCCAGATTGTTGGGAGCAATATGCTGACTCTGTAAACTACTTAGAGAGGGCTATGAAGCTCTGTAAAATGTTATATAAGTCTAAGCGCTTACTGCTATTAATACAATGGTTTTAAGTGTATTGCTATTGCTATTCAATAGAGACTGGATTTCAAGGATAGATTTTTTATTATTGCATTTTTAGCATAATGGAATCCCAAATCTCACGTTATTCCTGAAATTATGAATTTATTCTTTATGTGCAACATTTATTTTCCATACTTACAAAAAATTATCCAACCCTGTCTTAGAGGCCCAATATGTTCTTCTGGGATTTAAGAATATCATAAATCAATTATAGTTCCTGTTGATAGTTCAGAGCCCATATTTTAACTCCTGGGATCAAACACGCTTCTCAAAAACATTGCTACAAAGTCATCAGTTTGCATGTTTGGGGACTGTCTCAGTCTTGGCTCTAGAATTCTAATAAATACTTTGCAGCATTGTTAGAAACTGTCTATTACTGACCCTGAGTCAAAATACAAAAGGCATCTTGAGAACATTGAGAAAAGAGTTACATTTACTGTATATATGCTATTGTCTCTGTAGAAGTTAATCAAGAAGGGCCCTGTTTAGTATTTGAGTGAGACAATATCGTGTTTTCCCGAAAGTAAGGCCTACATCAACAATAAGCTCTGGCTTGATTTTTGGGGTGATCCTAATATAAGTCCTACCCCAAAAATAAGCCCTAGTTTTGGGGCGAGGCACAGAACTAAAAATCAAGCTAGGGCAAAGAGGGGGGGGAGCTGCCCCACCCACCCCACATCCATTTACCTTGCAGCCAGGCCTCTCCTCACCAATCCACTTCTTCTTCTTAGGCCTCTTCTGCAGCCAGGCCTGCATTTCTCAGTCACAGGGTTTTTTGGAAGATTTGTGCCACCAAGAACCGAGCTATAGATTCAGTCCATAGCTCGGTTCTACAAGATCTGAGCAGCCGAGCACCAAGCTATCGATTGAATCCATAGCTCAGTACTCGGCTGCTTAGGCCTTCTGAAAGGCCTGACTGCAAAATGCAGGCCCGAATGCAGCTGCAGAAATTCGGCCCTAGAAGAAGTGGACCAGCTAGGTGGAGGTGTCAGTGCCAGAGGTGAGGTAAGGCAAGGCCTACCCTGAAAATAAACCTGTTGCTTCTTTTGGAGGCAAAAAAAAAAAGACCTAGTCTTATTTTTGGGGAAACACAGTATTACGGAATACCAAGAAAGTAGGCTTGAATGGTTATTCTCATGTTGGCTCACAAGGTCAGGAGGCTGGGCTGACATATCAGCAAGCCCACATTTGGGACCTGAGTGCTGCTGTGTGGCAGGGTGAGCTTCTGTTATTCACTCCAGCTCCTGCTGACCTAGCAGTTCAAAAGCGAGCAATCGCAAATAGATAAATAGGTACCATTTCAGTGGGCATATTTACTGAAACATGAAAATAGCCCCCAACTATGCATCCTCCGGATTATGTCACTGACTGATGCTTTTAACCCAGAAGTGCCTCAGCGTTTCTCACATGAATGCAGGGGAAAAAAAGGGTATTCTCAAAATAAGGCCATGGCAATTCTCTTCCACACAGTTCCAAGAAGACTGTGTCCGAGTTTTATTTGGAGTTGGATTTCACTTTCATTGAATACCTTTAGTATCTGTTATTATAAGTGTGCTAGTAATTTATTTGTATCGGTATAGTTTTCATACAGAAAATCAAGAGGACCAGATGTATCTTTTGCCTGATCAGGCCAGCTTACTCTTAAGTCTAAGCCACATGCTCCATATTAAACTGAAGGGTTGCTGGACCGAGTGAGAAAAATCGAGTAATAATTTGTGTGTTACTGCTCTATCAAGGCAGGTGTTCCATGTATTTCTATTAGCACTTCTATCCAAATCAAGATATGTTTCCATCCTGTTTGTTGGGGCAGGAATGACTATATTGTAATAATACAGATCTCTCTGGTATACTTCCAGTCTGCTACTCCCGAACAGATGGAGCAAGTGAAGGGGTTGAGATGCAGCTTCCTTGCCTTCTGTCCTAGGAGCATTCCACTCTCTACATTTGCAGTATTATTCCACTCTCTACATTTGCAGTATTTTTCCACTCTCTACATTTGCAGTATTATGTGTTTTGCTTCAGTCCTTCCAAAGGAGATAGGGAGTAGTGAACTGTGCTGACACAGCCATCTGCAGAAGTAATAATGCTGGGTTACAAGTGGTAGAGGGAACATTTGACAGAACTGAATTCTCGTATTTATTAACCCATCCATCTTCAAGCTAATCCAGGATGGAAAACCCCCTCATTAGTCTTTGTACTTCACTGAGAAAGGACTTGGCTATTACCCTTCCACTGTTCTGTGCACAGTAATTTGACAAGGGTATGACATTATTAGAGTACACACTTTGCAAACAGAGTGCAAAGGAAAAGTTTGGCAACTGCTCTAATTCCTCCAAGTATTTTCTCTTTTCACGCCTGAGGTGGCTTGCTTAGATTTTGTGGCTATTAAGTATCAAGTGGGATGGAATAAAATGACAAAATGAGTAAACTATGAGTAACAGAGCAATTCTAGAGACACCTACTCAGAAGTGAACTCAAAAGAAAAATTGAGAATGATTTAAGAGAATGTAAATGATTATAAAGTGTCTCATGTGGAGATTTTTCTCTTTAAAGATTCCTGTTGAATCCCAGTTTGTTTCCATTTAAAATTATCTTACTTCTGTGAGATAATATATTCCCTAATACTTGGTGGTGAACCTATGGCAAGGGTGCTAGAGGCAGCACTCAGAGCCCTCTCTGTGGGCACGTGTGCCGTCGCCCCAGTCCTAGGCCTTCAGCTCGGTTTTATAAAACCTTTTCACTTTAGGCCTCTGCCGCTGTGTGCAAAAAAAAAAAAGGTTCAATCAATCAGTCAATTTCAACTTCTCATGGGGAAAAAAAAAGATCTTGCAAAGTTGGAATTGATTGATTGAACTTTTTAGTCCCACCCAGTCTGCCATTACCACTGCAGCCACACCCACCCAATGGGCCACACCCACCCAATTGGCCCCACCCACCTGGCACCCGACAATGCATAAGTGGGTTTTGGGTTGCAGTTTGGGCACTCGGTCTCTAAAAGGTTCGCCATCACTGTCCTAACATATGGAATTTTGTACATAATTCTTGCAGTTCCTTTAAATATACAGAGATTTTTAATGCAATGCTTTCATTAACCCCAAATATGGTGGGATTTGGGTGAATTTTTGAACAGACCATGACAAATAAAAGTAGAGACCTTTAAGAGCTATAATAAGATTCTTTACTTTTTTTTCATTGATAATTTCAAAAGTGCAGGAAATTGTAAGAGTAGTAATCCCAACAAATTTTAGGAACACAATTATCTGACTTAAAACTCCACACCAAAGATCCAACCAATCTGATCAACATCAGTTTGAGGTATATCTACCTTAAGGTCTATAGCTTCTCACTCTTGATATTTGGGCACTGAGAACATTATGCCAATTTGCTTTTGTATAATTAACAGATGCTCAAAATGTTTGAAAATGTCTTGGGATTATGTCACAGTCATCCCATCTGCTTGAAGAGGATTATACCCATATTCACTGATAGGTGTTCACGCAAACATTTAGTGTTGATGGAGATTCTCAGTCATCCAGGTCATAGTTATCCCAAAGATGCTTTTTCACAAGGCAACTGGACTTTCTTGTTTTTCTTTCAAGATGTTTCACTTCTCATCCAAGAAGCTTATTCAGCTTGACAAGGAAGTCCAACTGCCTTGTGAAAAAGCATCTTTGGGATTTATTGCTTAGCTTACCTACAAATTTGCTTCGTTCGGAAATTCAGGTTGCTTCCTCATTGGTTCATTTGTGGTTAACAGTCCCATGTCATCTTACACTGTAACTATTTCCAAAGAACTTATATAACAATAATAATCTATTGGCAGCATGATAGCAATAATAATTCATCAACTGGGTCTAGTTAATGGACTGTTTATTCCTTAATTTCTCTGGACTTTGGCCATTAACTTTTTTTAAAAAAAAACATAATTATAAGAAAATATAATTATTCATCCCTGTCTGGATAACTCATTTGTCCAAAAATTCCAATTTCAAATTCCTATAGGATGTTCAACAGGTTTTTTTTTTTAAAAAAATACACAATTTTGATGTTATTTTCCATTTTAAGTTTTGGGTTATAGTCACTTGCTTGCCATTCTGCTTTGTTCTTTTGATGTTTTATTGTTTGAAAATCTAGCCCTGACTCTTTCTTAGAAACTGAACTTGATTATATTGAATTTGAACATACCCAGGAGGTATCTACAAAATGTCTTGCTGAATGGAATATAATTTTCAGTTGTCAGAGATCAGCTTTAAATCTCGACTTACTTCTATTTGAAGTTGGTTGAAAATCTCCCCACATTTTTCTTAAGACCACTCAGTCTCTAGGATATTGATCTTTTCATTTTTATTAATTGATTGACTTTCTTTCTTTTCTCTTGCATATGCATATAGGATGAACTCTGGTGAAATTTTCAGGAGTGAGTATTTAACATTAACTTTCACATTTGATTTGACTTGGTGGCATGCTGGGTGTTTCCTTCCCATGCTTTTAAAAGCCTGGATTAGCACAAGATCCTAGAGAATCTTGTTAAAGCCCTTCATTCAAAATGAAACAACTATAAATAGCAAACTAAAATAATTCTCCATTATTATGGCATGTTCTTAACAGTAATGCTTCTTGTGATAAATAGTTTGGAATGGTGTGCCCTTCATCCATTGTGAAAACATTAATCTACAAGTGAAAGGATGTTGAACATTTATGCCACTATTCCTTTTTTATGAATACAGTATATTATCATTCATCTTAAGTCCCATTTAATAATTCAGATGTCACTTCATACATAGCTGGAGATATTTGAAAAATTAGAAGTATCGAGCCCATTTCTGAGATGATCAAGTTGAGCCTGAGGGAGGGGTCAAACACGTCATCAGTCTCAAGCCCTTTCACAACCACAAGAGATAATCCAGCCCACCTTGAATTCTGTTGACCCTTATCTACCACAAATTTGCTTTGACTGTTAATACTTCAGATTCCTCTGGAGAGTGGTATCGTGCAACAAAGCTGTATTCACCTGAACTGCCTTGGCTCCTGATTTCCTGTACTTTGACACTTAACTTGCTATACAACAGAAAGCAAAGAATGTTGTTAAATCTCTGGGACATTACAAATCCTGTTTTAAAAACCAAGAGAGCTAAGTGTCAATAACGGTCATTAATTGTCAATAGTGAGTTCAGTTTTAGGTATTCTTTTTAGTCTTGCCAACTCTTATATTTTTCTCTTCCTCTTCCTCCTCCTCTTCCTCCTCCTCCTCCTCCTTCTTCTCCTCTTCCTCCTCCTTGTCCCCCTCCTCTTCCTCTTTGCCCTCCTTGTCCTCCTCTTCGTCATCCTCTCCTCATCCTCCTCCTTCTTCTCCTTCTCCTCTTCCTCCTCCTCCTTCTCCTCCTACTCCTTGTCCCCCTCTTCCTCCTCTTTGTCCTCCTTGCCCTCCTCTTCTTCCTCCTCCTCCTCCTCCTCCTCCTCTTCCTCCTCCTCCTCCTCCTCCTCCTACTACTACTACTACTACTACTACTCTTTCCAAAATAATCAATATCACTACTGTCCTACCATGGACATTTCACTGTATTCCTGATCCCTTACATTTATCTTATCCATTGTCATCCTCTCTATTTCTCTTTCCCTTGCCAAACCTTTTAATCCAGCACTACCATTGCAGATGGTCAACCCATATTCACTTACGTTTGTGAAAAGATGAAGATAATGACATAATTTCATGCCAATCAGCAAACTTTGGGAGGTTAAAAAAAAAGTTCCTTGACCAGATTTTTTTTTTCTTTGAAATGGTGTAAAGTTAATGAAAATTTTGTACATCCCAAAGAAAAAGTTTGACATAAAAAAAGGAAAAAACCTAACTCAAGTCTATGCATTGGTATGATCATTATAGCAAAACCTAACTATTATGAGTGTATTTAATTTATACTGCCTGAAACACTGATTGCAATTCTGGATGCAAATTTCTCTGATATACTTAATGCCGAATTATATCTAGTTTGATTACCCAGCTGTAATTTTTATGCACTCTCTTATTTCAAATAATTGAATATTTAGATCACGTTCTTGTTTTTGTCACCAGGGAAGACCTTTTTAATGTGAAGCATCGATTGAAATTAAGATCAGAAGAGCTATAGATAAAACTTGGGGGACAATTATATTGGGTTAGTTTATTTCAGCTAGAGAAAGCAGTTGAGGCCAAGCTAGGATAAGTTTCATAGATAATAGCAGCTGGTATCTGGACTGCTTTTATTATGAATGAGTATTCATAATCTCCTTTCATTCAGTGGTGGTCATTTGACTACAAAAACAAGTCCAACCAGCTCTTCAACCCACTTTTTCCCATTCAGGATTGCCAAGAGATTCACTCCTAAATGCTTAGTGCAGTCAAAATTTGTGTTGCCCCAAAGAAGTCTGAATTGTGCATTTGCATACAGCTGTGCTCTTAAATTTTTTACGAGCAGGGAGCTACAGCCAGCACGTGTCCAAAGCTTGATGAGATACAGTTTGATGCAAATCTCTACCAGATCTATAACCTATGTTGGTATAATGCAGCAAAAGGTAGCAAAGGTGTTTGAGCAATTTTTAAATTGAGGAGTAGAGACTACAGGTGACTATCATCCAGTGACCACCGTTCCCATTTCAGAAAGCAGTTTTTGATGCATCATCTCATTAGAGATCATGCAGAACTTCTAGATCAGCTTCATGATGGACATGAATTTGTACCTGTCACACTACTAAAAGTTGGTACTGAAATTTTGGGTTCATCCAGTTCCTCTGCAGCTCCCAAGTTTGCAGTTGACAAGTTTAAGTTCAACTTTATTTAAGTGTCTAACCCATGAACTGGTCATTCTCCAGATGCCACTTATTCCTTAGTGTCCCTCACCATTTGTTATGTTAGAAGGTAGAATTCAGTGACATCTGAAAACAGGCTTGCTTTCCTGCCACAGCTCCTTAGGAATCAAGTTCAAATTAACTTTTAAAAATAAGGTGTTTGCGTGACATTTAATGGGCCTAACCTTTACATGCTTGAAGTAAAAGTGAGATAGGGCTTGAGAATTTGAAGAACCGGAATGTGGCTGGCCAATGAAAATAAATTTGGCAAACCTGTCTAAATACATTGGGAGAGGAATGAGCAGTCATAAACTTACAGTCATTTTCCTTTTCCTATTCCACAGTTTTGCTTCAGCTAAAGTATCTGCAGGTAATTTCCTCAGTGAATTAAATTAAGCTAAAGTGTACATTAATGAGCACTCAAACTGGTTTTTGCACACGTCTTCCGGAATATGGCTTATTGACTCAAAGCTTCTGATCTGGTGGAGGAACAGAGCAGCGAGAAGACCACCCTAACGGGCTCAGATGGCACCTTACAGGGATCCTGGCTCAGTCAATTTAGCTGTGCCTTAGCAGGAGGTCGGTTGCTACAGCTCATCTTTATTTGAATTCCAGAATTAACATTCTACCTCTCTAGTTGTGGTATAAATGCCAGCTGTCAGAAGCCGCATGTTTACTAGGTGCGAGTCTCTGCTCAGGATTGCATATACAATCCTCGGATCATGTAATAAATGGCTGCCAGAGCCATTCACATCACCCCTTCTCACTCTGCCATAAGGCATGCATAATTGCATTTTGGATTTCTTGTATAATTCCAGGAGAATTGACAGGGCTGCGGAATGCTATGCTGTTGTGGTGAGGCACGTAAATCAAACGGGTAAGGAACGCATAGATTTTGCACGAGTATCAGGGGGGTTTTAAAAGGCGATTATGTGAGGTGTGCAGAACCAGGAATGCAATATTTGAGGGCCTCCTGAGAACCAGGAAATGAACCTTGCATTGTTGTTCCTTTGACATATGCATTTCAATCTCTCTGTGTGTATGTGTATCTGTGCTGTGTGTAAGGAGGAAGCACATCTCCTCCATGAAGCCTTTGGAGACTCTGTTCTAAACTGGAACATTTTTATAGCTAACATGAATTTGCGCAGGCTTGGCTGTTGAACCACCGGGAGAGATGTTTATGTGTGGAACAAGCCCTCCCATTCCAAACCAGCATATTTATTATAATGTCTCAGAACCTGATCAAGCCAGTTGGTCTCTTTTATTGTACTCCACATTTTGGAAGGAAGAAAAGTTATATTCTTCAACTGCTCTTGGTAATGTATCTGATTTATGATAATTGTCCATTTTTCTAAGCCCATATTTTCTTGCAAGGCAGGGCTAATTTAAGAGAGAGAGAGAGAGAGATGATAGATAGATAGATAGATAGATAGATAGACAGACAGACAGACAGACAGACAGACAGACAGAGTGAGTGAGTGAGTGAGTGAGTGAGTGAGTGAGTGAGTGAGTGAATGGGTGGGATTCAGCTGGTTCGCACCACTTCAGTGCAACCGATAACTAATTTTTTGTTGCCCAGGCCCAGAATGGATTTCCAGAAGTGGCATCCACACAGAGAACTAGTTGCTCACATATTTGAATCCCACCACTGGATGGATAGATAGATAGATAGATAGATAGATAGATAGATAGATAGATAGATAGATAGATAGATAGATAGATAGACAGACAGACAGACAGACAGACAGACAGACAGACAGATGATAGAGTGAGTGAGTGAGTGAGTAAGTGGTGGGATTCAGCTGGTTTGCACCACTTCGGTGCAACTGATACCTAATTTTTTGTTGCCCAGGCCCAGAATGGATTTCCAGAAGTGGCATCCACACAGAGAACTAGTTGTTCACATATTTGAATCCCACCACTGGATGGATGGATAGATAGATAGATAGATAGATAGATAGATAGATAGATAGATAGATAGATAGATAGATAGATAGATAGATAGATAGATAAATAGGTAGGTAGGTAGATAGATGAGAGAGAGAGAGAGAGAGAGAGAGAGAGAGAGAGAGAGAGAGAGAGAGAGAGAGAGAGAGAGAGAGAGAGAAGACTCATAGCACATATGTATAATTTCTACTCCAATTTTTAGAATATGTTCCTGCTCCTCTCCTATCTTCACACCCACTTAAAGATTATTCAGCTAGACAGAGGTCCCTTGGTTGCCAAAACATTCATCAACAGAAAATCCAAAACTCACAGCTGTACAACACCATGTGGGTGGCTGTTGGCCAAATGGATAAGCAGCAATTTCACATAGCTGTGCTAAAAAACAACATGTTTCATTTAACCTGCTATGGTTATTCTAAGCTTAATTCTCCACTGCTCCACCAAATCAGGCAGGCTGCAATCTAGCCTATCTTTGCCTTTCTGCAAAACATGCAAACAAATGAAGTAGAAGGTGATGAAAAGGATGCAGTAAATTGTGAATGTGTCCAAACTCTGCCTTATTATTTCTGAATTTGCACTTCACGCAGACCACAATGCCAAATGAGAGGATGAACTTGTATGAAGGCCAACTTCCATTAAGTCTCTTCCTTTCCATATCTTTCAGAGAGAATAATTGAATGTTGGAAGCCATATTTTAAAAAACAAGCTACCCAGAATAATTTGATTTGAATGTCTTCTGTTGTCCAAAGGGGAAAGAAAGCATTGGGAACAACTTTGCTAGATGAATTCCTAATTGTCATGGAGAAAAACAGGGTTACTGAGCCCTCTTTCCATAGGTGTGGTGAGTGAAGAAGAGAAGTGTATCAGAAGTAGAATAACTATGGCAAAGGAAAGCAAAGATAGTATCAATAGTAATAGGTGCCTTTTTTGGGGTATATATTGTAGCTTTTATAAAACTTTTCAATAAAAAAAATAGTAATAGGTGCCTTGAGTGCTGTACTAAAACATCTGGAGGACCACTGGAATACATTGGCATTGACAAAATGACCATTGGTCAATTGTAGAAGGCAGCTTTATTTGGAATAGCTTACATCCTGTGAGAATACCTTTAATGTTGTTAAACAACATCTGGCTATCCCAGGTCTTTGGGGAGGACTTGATAGGAGGACAAAAATGCAAATCCAGTCTCAACATCTGGTTGACTGTGTGACCAACCATAATATCAGCTCAGCCAAACTCAGACAAAATATACTCTGGGAGTCTCTGCATCTGGCTGAGGAAGTGTCAGCTGTCTAGTCCTTGAGGCTATTCTTGTCAAAAATGTTTCCACAACCAAATCATTAAGTTGTCATGGGAACTAAAAATGAGTTGAACTGATGGCCACTTTTTCTACAGATTTTTCCTCTCCATAAAACAAAGCTATCTTTTGGGGGAGGGAGGAAACCATATGTGGGTTCTGTCTTGGCTTTATTAGGAGGGTCCTCAAAAGACTGCTCTTTAATTAAAATGTACAATTCAGCCACTTAGCATGCTAATTTTTTGCTAGTTTTGAAAGAACTGCTACAGCCAACGAATGCCATTTAGTGTCTCTGGCAACCTTAAAACCAACATAATAGCTTGGCAATGTGATGTTGAAGGAGCATCTCTTTCTCCGGGTTTACTCTCCTGAGCAGTTCAGTGTCAGCTGAGGAACCAGCTCTTCCCCTAAAATATTGGACTTTAGAGGTTTATAGTTTCATCTTTCTATGTAATTGGGTTTTTCAGTTGTTTTTACTCTTTTTATCGAGTCTATTTCATCCTGAAATCTTGCCCTGCAAGGAGGGTTGTAAACATTTATTACATAAATGAATAACTGCAACTTTGGCCAGGCGTCTTAGCAGAGTGTTTATTGTTTATTCTTCACTCCTTACTTCACCTTAACTTCCCTTTCATTTTCTTCGTAGTTCCTGGTTCTTGGCTTCCGGATCAGGCTCTCAAGCCAGCAGTACAGACTTGACCTGAGTTCAGAGCGATAGCAAAGAATGGAAGGACGTCCGTCCCCTGTGTCCATTGTGTTTGGGCTTCAGAAGATGTTATAGTTATTTCCATTTTTCACAACGTACTTGCAGTCCTTTGACAGCTTCCAAGCATATGTTCCGGCATGTAGTTGGGGGAAATACTGATTTAAGCTTTGGACATCCCAAAGCTTAACAGGTGATAAAATTAAAAGGGAACAACAGCAACTCAAAATCATGGCTGGTAGCAAGAACAGTAAATTATGTCATAAAGGCATGTTTGCTTCTCTTATCTTTTTTTTTCTATTTAATTTTGCTGGATATACAGCAGGAAAGAGACTTGGTTTCCAAAGAGATATGAATGTGGTATGATTCAAGTATGGCTACTGATAATACAAACATACTGCTCCATCTCCATATTGTGCTCCATCACTAGAGGGTTTCAAGAAGAGAATAACAGAAAAAAACAGAATAACAGAGTTGGAAGGGACCTTGAAGGTCTTCTAGTCCAACCCCTTGCTCAAACAGGATACCCTATACCATTTCAGACAAACCACTGTCCAGTCTCTTATTAAAACTCTCCAGTGAACCCATCACTTCTGAAGGCAAGCTGTTCCATGGGTTAATTGTTCTCATTGTTAGGAAATTTCTCCTTAGTTCTAGTGTCACATATTCCGACTAATGAAGCACTTCAAAGAACTTTCAGGCATGTTTCCTAAAAACTTTATTGCAGAGCTACAGTTTTGCCGGTCGCCATGATGGACTGGTTGATGCCAGAATCTGAACTTCCTTTCGCTGGCATCAAGCTTTCCTTGCTAAACCCCTCCCTTCTCATGCAGTCACAGGTCACATTATCCAATTAGTGAGAAGGTCAAAAGTTGGCTTCCTCTTTCTTTCCCGGGCTTCCCCCCCCCCGCCCAGTCTAAGCTAAGTATTAACCCAATAAATGCCAGACAGTTTTGCATATTGTCAAAGCAAGAATATACAGTATTTGCAGCATTGACATCTAGGTTACTTCTCTCCTTGTTTAATTTTCCTCCATTGCTTCTTGTCTTTCCTTCAAGAGCTTTGGAGAACAGGTTGACTCTCTCTTCTTTGTGGCAGCCCTTCATAAGTTCAAAAACTGCTATGCATCTTTTCACTAGACTAGACACACCCAATTTTTGCAACCATTCTTCAATCAAGGGATTGGACTACCATTTATCTGGAATGGTACAAGCTCTCCTGCTTGGGCAGGGGTCTGGACTAGAAGATTTCCAGTTTACAGAGTCAGCATATAGCCCACAATGATCTGGGTCCTCATTTTATTGACCTCGGAAGGATAGAAGACTGAGTCAACCTTGAGCCGGTGACATTCAAACTGCCAAACTACTAGCAGTTGGCAGTCAGCAGAAGTAACCTGCAGTACTGCACTCTAACCACTGTGCCACTAGGGCTCTAGTGTCTTTATTTCATAGTGATTCAATGGATGCTTAGTAGAACTGGAAATCTTTGGAATCTTCAGAAGAGGAAAGTGATAAAACTTACATTCTGGTGTTGCAGAACAAATTCTGTCCCTTATGTTCCTGCCAGTGATGTCACGGTGCAGTTACAATAGGACAGAGCTTTTGTTGAGATTGCTATACTTGGTGTGGCTTCACTGGGATGTTTGCGTGGTGCAAATATCACTGGGTTGCCTGCATGGTGCATCACTGTGATGTCTGTGGGATGCACACTTCGGTTTGTGTGATAACATATGGAGACATGAACATTTTCAATAGTGGTGAACATCTGTAGCTCAGGTGTAGGATGAGGGTGAAGATTTGTTCTCCGAGCTTGTGGGTTGGTTTCTGAATTTTTCATTACCAGGCTAGGTAACATCTTCAGTGGAGTTTAGGAGATGTCTGCATCAGTGCTCTTCTGTTTATAAGGGCTTCAAGTGTGGGTATGTCAAGCAAAGGTCTTGTGATGGGTCAGGTGTGAGTCATCAGAGAGAAGCTTCTGATGGGTCTTGTGATGGGGAGATTATATCATGTCAAGGTCATTGAGTTGGGGGGCTTGCATGGGTTGGCTGAGGGTCAGTGCTGTCTCTGGTTGGATGTACAGTTGATTTGGATTCTGAGGGGTTCATGGACTGATTGTGGGTCAATGTGTCGGTTGATGGAATTGCTTGTGGAGTGCCAGGCTCCTACGTTCAGGAGAACAACACTTCACCCTTGCATGAACATTTCTCCTGTCGGCAATTCTTTCTTTTCCAGCTTCATCCTGCAGAGCTTGGAGAGGATCAATAGATGAAGAGGCTACAGGAGCTGCAAAATCCTATGGAAAGAAAAGATGATAAATGTACTGGGTTACCTCATTTATGAAGGAAAAAAATTAAAGCTCCCCTCGGATACAAGAAGATTTGCCATGTATGAAAAAGAAAACCTTTGGAAGCTTGATTAATGTTATGCAACTGCCTGGGCATAAGGTTCATGAATATTAGAAAAGAGGCTAATGAATTTCCTTCTTTGAGTTCCTTCTTCTCTTTAGGATTTGTATAGGCAGGACGCCTTGGAGCATGCAAAGAACTGTATACGTGAAAAAAATTAACCCATTCAGCAAATGATAACTCTTGTGCATTGAAACTCCAAATTACCGAACTGAATCCCCTTGAGGTCTTTAGTAATTAGGGGCTCAGGATTAAACTCATTGCAATGACAACATCCACATAAAACCAAGCTTAAGGAAGCTAATGAAGTACTACAAAAGTTAAGGAGAACTCAAATAGCATCACTGGGTTTTCACCGGAGCTCTGAATGGTGATGGTGTTTCAGATTCTTCTCTGATTTTAACCCAGTCAGGGGCGCTCCATGTTGCTTAGAAGATGCTGAATTCTACCTTACTCTGCATGTAAGACTTTGCAGCACTTGAGGCTCGGAGGAATAACAGAATAACAGAGTTGGAAGGATTAGGGTTAGAGGCCTTAAACATAGAGGTCTTCTAGTCCAACGTGCTGCTCAGGCAGGAAACCCTAAACGATTCCAGAGAAGTGGTTGCCCAACCTCTTCTGAAAGACCTCCAGTGTTATAGCACCCACAGCTTCTGGAGGCAAGATGTTCCACTGATTAATTGATCTGTATCGGGAAATTTTCGGTTCTAATTTACATGAAAGCTGGGACATGATCACTGAAGTAAAGACAAGGATAGAGAAAGCTCGAATAAATGAAAAAGGTCTTCTGCAGTCACGACATAAGCCTAAGACTGAAAATCGCTTGCCACATGCTAAATTTTTTCTATCCTGCTCTGTGGAATAGAGAGTTGGTCTCTGACAGAAGGCCACCTGAAGAGACTAGAAGCATTTGAAATGTGAATTGACAGGCGGCTGTTACGTAGAAGCTGGGTTGACAAGATCAGAAATAAGAAGGGGATCAGCCGCCTGGGAAAGCCGTTGCTTTTTTTCCTGCCTTCAGGAGCTTTGGAGAATACACCCTCTTCTTTGGGGTCTTCTTAGAGCAGGGGTAGGCAACCTTGGTTCTTTTATGACTCGTGGACTTCAACTCCCAGAATTCCTGAGCTAGCATGGCTCAGCTTGGAAACTCTCCCTTTCCCCTCAGCATGGCTGGCTCAGGAATTCTGGGAGTTGAAGTCCACAAGTCATAAAAGAGCCAAGGTTGCCTACTCCTGTCTTAGAGGAAAGGAGTTTAAAATGTTTAAAGCAGATCCATCTTTTCTCACAATTGTGCACGGAGATACCCATTGCTTGTATTGTTTATGTTAAATGGAACAAAGGACTGCACATAATAGCATGATAGCTGCACAAACGTTGGACAGCTCCATGAGCTTTTTTAGCTAGTCTTGGTTTGAGCCAAATCACCTGGGTAACGTCCAAAGAAATATAGCAGCATATCTGAGCATCTCTTTAGCAAGAACACCAGGTCAGGGAAAATGGGATTAAAGAATATTGAAGTCGGTGGACTAGGGAGCCGGTCTGGGTTCGCCAGCTGTGAATGTTCCTCTACAGGCATTTAGATTTTTGGTGCACCATAAAAATCCCATTAAACATTCTCCAATGACCTATGTTAGCAATGTACAGGACAGATAATTATCTGACTTTTACAAAGCTCGTTCAGCTAGTTAATGCAAGAGCAAGCATGGTGCCAAATTTCAAATTATTCGACAGCTTAAACATTCAATATTTTTTTTATCTTGCTGGTGCCATTCTAAAATACACGGAGACTCACACACACATACACACAAAGCCAGCTATTTGTCAGAAATTTCATGGCTTGTTGCCAACAAGGTTTGTTTATTTCTTGCCTTAACGTCCAATTCTCCCTTCTCATTCAGCTTTTGCCCCCATAAAGACAGCTTCTCTCTTTGTTTTCCTGGCTTCTCTTGCAATGTTTTCCTCTTATCACATTTGAATCATCCTAAACTTCACTCAAGAGAAATACAGCAACAACTGTTTTCCCACATTCACACATTCATCAGCAAAGAAATTTATTTGGAGAGCAGAAGAGGCTACCGTTGTTCTATGGGTTCATTTCTGGGTTATCCAATGCATATAGAATGAAGAACATATTTATGATCAGCAAAATTATAAAACTGCAGTTGTGGTAGCTACAGTTAATTTGGAGATATATATAAACACATACATAATACATACGTACATACATACATATATTATTCTGGGGTTTGTGATGTGCAAAAAGGACTTGTGAATAGAGGAAGTATAAACCTGTTTCTTTATGCAGAAAGATTAAAGTCAGGCTCTTCACTTCTGTTCTCCCAGGCATGTACAAAAGATTATCTTATCTCTTATTAGCTACAATTTGGGGTAATGCACACATTTGATCTGGGTTGAAAATTTTTGCTAGCCTATCACTGCATATCACTCTGTTGTTTGTCCAACTTCATCAACAGGAGTTGTTACTGAAAGATTGCAATATACAATAAAGTTGTTGGGAGTAATTTATATCACAATCATCATACAGAGGAGGAGGAGGAGGAGAAGGAGATTTTCCCTAATGCACAGGGGAATTATATAAGGGATTGAAGGAAGCAAGTGAGGGGAATTATATAAGTGTTTTTTTTTAAAAAAAAAATATTTAACTTTTCAATACATATAATACTTTCCATACATTATATATAAAACTAAAAAAGAGAAAAATACCTTTAAAATAAGACCTTAGGTGTCGCTCGTCTATCTCCCCCAGACTGCGTCCGCCCTCTCAACCTTCCTTCCTTACTTCCCTACTCCCTCTCTCCTCTTCTCTCATCTCTCCCCTCATCCCTTCCTCCCATCCAACTTCCTTCCATCCCTCCTCCTCTCCTCTTATCCCTCTTCGGATACAGTTCAGGGGAAACACCCGAGCGCCACCTTCCTTTAAATTACTCTATCTATTTCATACTTTAATATTTCTATATATACTTAATTCCACCCCTCCCCTCCCACCCTACCCATCCCCCACTTCCCAGAGCAAAATACAGGGTTATTATAAACAAAACAAACACAATCTATAACTTTTAAAACAAAAAAAAATTCTATACAATAAACAAATTCGTACATTACCCTTAACTCTCTCTAAACTTTAAAAAAATAATAATATAAACAAATCTACACTAAATCAAATATTATAAGAATCTATAAATAGTAATTATAACCTCAAGAAAAAAAATAATCATAAAATAAATGGAACTTTAAAGTTCCATATTTATTCTGAATATAATCTATCCACCTTCTCCACACTATAATAATTTTTTTCTTGTGCATGGTCCTTTAAATAAGCAGAAATTTTATATAATTATAAAAGGGAGCAAGAAAAGACAGCAGGATCCACCCTTTCAAGTCCCTCCATCGTACCCCAACACTTTACTCCCATATCCAACTTCAAACGTTCGCCTTAAGGTCGTTAAAGTTGCAAAACTTTGTCTGCCTGGCCAGCTCCAACTTGGCAGATGGGGATACTTTCAGATGAATATGGCTTGTGGTTTTATTAGCGGAAAAAGAGCCTGGATGAGCAACACTTGGGGAGGACTATAAATCCATCTCTCCAGCAGTGATATTGCCAAAGGTCATGTGAGGCCTTGGAGAGCAATAAAAACAATCAGAAAAGAAGGGTATAAAAACTGTTTTTGTCCCTGCTCTATTTCTTCTTAGTCTCCTGATGAGAATATAGCTAGCTTGGAAAAAAAAGCATTCTCACTTGAGATGTTATGTAACTCAGGATTGAATTCTTTAGACTTCAGCAGTGGTGTCGTGACCTGAGGTGACATAGTTAGCATTTCAGCTATGAAGAATTTACCTTTAAATGACCAAAACTGAGAAGTCATTGAAACTCTCAAAACTTGAGGCCATGTTAAACACAATTGTTTTCGTTTAGACACAAAGGATGCTTTCATGGGAGAATGGGGCATTTAATTCAATGGGATGTAATGCATAGAGACGGCATTCTTTGTCGTAAACAACCTAAGTCAAATTTGACTAAATGTGGCCTGGAAACTATTATTTGGTTGATATGAGAAATCAGCTGCTGCGAGAAAGAAATGCAAACTATGATTGCTAATTCTCTCTGGGTTGGAGTACTTTTCCTAGAAAAGATACTAGAGGTAAAAGAGCCATAGCACAGATTTTATTGTTACCCGGCTATTTGGAATGAAACAGCTACCAAATCATAGGAAAACAGGGAGAGAGAGGGAGAAATAGGGGATAGGAAGGAAGAGAAGGAGAGAGGGAGAGGAGGGAGAGGGGGAGAAGGAGAGAGAGAAGGAGAGAGGGAGAGGGAGGGAGAGAGAGAGAGAGAGAGAGAGGGAGAGAGAGAGAAGTGAGTTGTATTTTCTCCATCCCTCTTTACACATTCCTTATGGGATACATTGAACTATGGTGCTGGAGAAGACTCCTGCAAGTCCCCTGGACTGCAAGGCATTCAAACTGGTCAGTCCTAGAAGAGATCAACCCCGACTGCTCTTTAGAAGGCCAGATCCTGAAACTCAAATACTTTGGCCACCTAATGAGAAGGAAGGACTCACTGGAGAAGGGCCTAATGCTGGGAAAGATTGAGGGCAATAGAAGAAGGGGACGACAGAGAATGTGATGGCTGGATGGGGTCACTGAAGCAGTAGGTGTGAGCTTAAATGGACTCCAGAAGATGGTAGAGGACAGGAAGACCTGGAGGAACGTTGTCCATGGGGTCGCAATGGGTCGGACACGACTTCGCAATTAACAACAACAACAAATGGGATACATGTTCCTGTTGTGAAAGTATTGGAACCAGACCAATGTTGTGTATTCCTCTCCCATAAACTAAGAGAAGCAAAATAATTTTATCCTGGGAGTGGAATTGTCTACATTCAGATCAAGAGGCTACAAAAACCCTTCCCCCAGGGTGGGGCAAAAGAATGAAGCAACAAAGAACACCATCCAGAAGTTAGATCCACCCAACTTTAACTCTGTACCCCCAGGATACCAACCTTTGAACCGTAGAAGAGATGGAAACAGCAGCATTAGTACCAAAGTAATATTTCCTTTCTTATCTTCTCTCTTTAGGATTCTTAGGAATCCTTTTTTTTATTACTTGGCATATAGACTGTTTTGGGTTAAGTGAAGATAACATGTGCACAATGAATCTAACCCATCAACAGTACAATGTTTAGTTTCATTCACATATCCATTTAATATGTTTTGTATATTCTATGTCATCACCATTCCAATTGGTTTAAATAAAAAAAATGAAAATGATTCAAATACGCAATAGAACACAATCAATTTCTTCACTGGAAAACACATAGCTATTGCAAAGGGATGAGGGACATAGTCTAAATATCCATACAGGCACAGACACTTGGACATAAGATTGAGTAAAATAAAAAGCAATATTGTGATATGCTTATAAAAATGTATGAAGCCGAGCTCATCGGCTTCAGCTAAAACAACATTGGTGTCTATACGCATAAAAATACCTTTTTCGGGCAATAGTTAATACAGCAATATAAATCCAAAAATTTCAGAGAGCATGCCAATATATGAAAGCTTTTGTTTCATCCAAGAAGGAAAAGAATAAAAAGAAAAAAAAAATTCAAAGGCAAGATTTATTTCCCTTATTTGATTATTCAAGCCTATTCAATGAATTGTTTCCAGGGTCTCACTCCTGTTTACGGAGTGAAGAAGCAAAGAATATTTTTCAGTGCAGTCCTATGCAGTCAGAAATGAGAACGTGACAAAGAAGTAAACATATCATTATATAAAAAACTTCTACAGGGCTTATAGCTGTGGCCTCATAATTGGATGTCCAATTCAGCAATGCAAGCACTGCTGGCATTGCTTTGTGCAAATTTTCTAAGGAACCAGAAAACGGACAATGTTTTACATTATATATTTAATAATTTGCATATCAGCACCACAGTTGTGTAACAACTTGGTAAGAGGCAGAGGCACTTCTTCCAGTGTCACATCTAATTCTGTTCAGTTTCGTCCAGACACAATGAGGCAGGTTAAAACCAGGTGATTTGATAGAGGGATCACTAATGGACAGGCCGCAAGAAGCTATCTTGGGCTCTTTTCACATATTATCAGGGTTAAACTGGGCAGATGTTAAGTAAATCACTGTTTTCCATACTAGCCTACAGGATTTCAATCTTGTGATGGACTATGTATTATCCTGGTGAATAGGGAAAGCCTTATTGCTCAGCATCCTTGACTATAGCCGAGCAATATAATAAATAAAAACAATGCATTTCAAACCAAGGGTTTTAGATATTGCACTTTAGAAGTAGAACTCCAGACATAACTATGGTAGCAACATAATTCTTTTTAATATATAAGAAGAAAGATGTTCTTTGTACTCTGCTTGTTCAGAGTAGAACAGAAAAGCCAAGCTTACTGGACCACAATCTCAAAAACTGAATTGCTACTTCATTTCTCACAGCAGTACCAATATTGATCCATTCCCAACTAGTTCCCCTGACTGTGAACACCAATTTAAACATACAGGCAATCCTTTTAACAGGGGAGACTGTTAAGTAAGAGAAGTGGGGATAGAAGTTTAAAAACTAAGTGCATTTCTAAGGTAGGATGTTTGACGTTAAATGCACAGGCACACACACAGACACACAGACAGTGGTGGGATTCAGCAAGTTCACACCACTTTGGCAGAACCAGTAGCTAGTTTTTTTTGTTTCCCAGGCCCAGAATGGACTTCCAGAAGCAGCATCCACAAAGAGAACCGGTTGTTCATATATTTGAATCCCACCACTGCACACAGACATACAGACACACAGACAAACACACAGAGAGAGAGAGAGAGAGAGAGAGACAGAGACACACACAGAGAGAGACAGAGACAGACACACACACACAGACACACACAGACACACACACACACACACACACACACAGAGAGAGAGAGAGAGAGAGAGAGAGAGAGAGAAGAATGAAGTGCCACCATTCAGAAAATCTTTCCTATAACTATAAAGATAAAGGTTTCCCCTGTCCAGTTATGTTTGACTCTAGGGCAGACATGTCAAACTTGCGATGTCACGTAATGTCGTGCAACGTATCGGGACGGTTTTGCCATTGCCGGCAATGGGGTGGGCACAGTTTCCAGATGACGCATCCAGCCTGCGGGCTGGCAGTTTGACACTCCTGCCCTAGGGGGTAGTGCTCATGTGGTCATGTGGCCAGCTTGACTATCTGCCAAAGATGCACAGAATGCTGTTACAGAACGCTGTTACCTTCCCACTGAAGTGATACCTGTTTATCTATTTGCATGCTTTCAAACTGCTAGGTGGGCAGGAGCTGAGGCAAGGAACAGGAGCTCACATCATTGGGTGGCACTTGGGTCTTGAATTTGGGCTGTCAACCTCTTTAACCGCTGAGCCAGTGTTGTAGTTACTGATGAATCAGAATAGTAAAGGGGTAACGTCAATAAATAATAGATGGTGCTCCCTCCTTAATGGATACTTTATGGCAAGGGTGTCAAACTCGCAATGTCACGTGAAGTATCACGACGTATCATGACTTTTTTTCCATTGCCGGCAATGGGGTGGGTGTGGTTTCACCATGACACATCCGGTCCGTGGGCGGCAGTTTGACACCTCTGCTTTATGGTTTCACCATGACACATCCGGTCCGTGGGCGGCAGTTTGACACCTCTGCTTTATGGTCTTTTGGTTAATTCTAGGTAACAAGAAGATCTGAACTCCTTAGCAGGCTTCATCAAGGGGATTCCCACATCGCTCAATGCACATTAAGAGCATGACATTAATACAAATCAAAAAAATCTCAATAGCTGTATAGTGATGTCACTGCTCCCTAAATTGTAACATTTTGGGGGGAATTTTTTTTATTGATTTTCTATTTTCACATTTAAATATTTGAAAAGCAATGTGACGGCTGAGTTGGTCAATAATTCAATAAAATACAAATATCTTTAGTAAAAATCTCAAACTATTGCATTAAATATTTCCTCTCTTTTCCCCTTAGTATTCACTGTCTCACATTTAAATTAATACAATTCTTATTATATCAATTAGATAAAAATAACTTTCTTAATTTATTGATATTTTTTGTTTATACAAATTCTAGTTGTTTTAACATTCAATCTTTTTAGAACATCAATATCTGGTTAGTTTTCCACAATTTTTAGTTTACCATTAATATTTAAATTTAACGTTTAATATTTATAATTTCCAAGTTTTAATTAATCCCAATTCCCTTTATCACAATCCATCACAAGATCTAATATTCAGGACACACATCTTATCTATTTGAATTCTCACTATCTTACATCAACCAATTAATAGTACAATATAATATTCTTATTTTCTAATAATTTCCAAATAACTTTAATTTAATAACCAACATTTCTCTTATTTCAACATTTAATACTTCCTCTCTTCTCTTAATACCTAGTATCTCATATTTAAGCTTACAATTTTTTTAACCCGCTAAATAAGAAACATATTCATTACATTCATCAATATTTTTTTAGCTTATATATAAATTGTAACATACCACCAGCAGCAGAAAATAGAACGTATTGAGGAAAAAAAAAAAAAGAATTATTTCAATAAAAGCATCCATGACTGCAATACTATACTGTCCCAGGCATTCAGGAGCAGTTCATTAGATCAAGTTAGTTTCGATCTGAAGAGTGTATTTAGAGAAGTTGAGTTTTTCAAGGAATAAGTGTATAGTGGCCTTGAGAGGGGATGATGGTCCCTTTTCACCCAGTGGATTTTGCTGGACAAGTTCCTAAACTGAGTGGGCATCATGGCTGTAGCAGAATTACAGGCCAACATCAGAAACCATGAACTTGGATTCAGCATGAAGGGACCTGTATTACAGTCACACACAAGGCATACATCTGTAACTTATAAATTAAGATCAACACAAATGCCACACCAATTTTTAGGCAAAAAAAGTTCCATCAAATGAGAAAAGCCAGGCTATTAACTTTATGATACGTGGGAATATACTTAAAGAAGCATTTTCTTTTTACTCTAAATCCTGAGGTAATGTTTCTTCCTTCCACAAATGCACGCTGGTTTTTATAAATAAATATGAATATGTCAACATTTGCAGTTGGATATTTTTAAGAGGTTTCCAATTTAAACAACCAACTCCCTATAAAAAATTAACCAGGACAACTTCATTCTTTTAGATTTGATTCCTGGAATTATTTTTACTCTTGGATACCTTGAAGGAATCAGATTATCACTTCATATGGATTTTCTCTTTGCTTTTAGTGGGAATTCTGTGGTTCACTTCTAACTTATTGCCAGATGTTTATTGTAAACTGAAGGGTATCACTACAAAATTAGCACTATTGTAAGATTTCAGCCTTTAAAAAAAACAAGATAAATGATATTCATTACACAAAAGCAGTTTGCCATTTTTTTAAGTGAGGTTACTGCCTCTTTTCATTGCAATAGCAAAGTGGGCCATTTGATGTCAAATAGTTATTACATTAATTTAACAAGAACTTTCCTTTATTTAATACCAATTAGTTTATTTTTTGAAAAATCTAAAATTAGGGTTACTAAATGGTTTTCCTGGGCTTTACATAAAGGGAAGGGTATGAAGGCTAATGACAGAGAGCAATCCTTCCTATACCTGGAAAAAATATAGTGAAAGCCATCAATCTATTATTAATTGAAAAAGACTGATTGGTAAATTCAAGGCCATCAAAGCATTTTCCAGTTTATAGAATCTTAAATCATAAAAAGAGCTTTCAAGGCTATAAGCCTGCCTTGGTCATTGCTGATAACAATGAAGGGTAGAGACCTCAAACAATTTTATAGCATGGTGAGTTTTTTTTTTAAAAAAAATGCAAGGACATTTCTGAGTAACAAACTTTATTTCATAGAGATATAACCAATGTATTTTCAGATGGGTCTGTTTTATGCTAGCTCAAAAAAAAAACCCCAAAAAACCAAACAAACACTTTCTGATTCATATATATTTCTAGTGGTAGTTATAGCAGGACCTCATAATTTGGCTGTCACAGAATCTTGTGATCATGTGATCCGGTTGGCCTAGCAGAGTCAATGGGGAAGCCAGCAGGAAGTCAGAAGTAATAATGATGATGATGATGATGGTGGTGGTGGTGGTGGTGGTGGTGGTGGTGGTGGTGGTGGTGGTGGTGGTGGAAGGGAACTTGGAGGTCATCGAGTCCAACCTCCTGTTCAGGCAGGAATCCCTACACCAATCTGGACAAATGGCTGTCCAGTCTCTTCTTAAAAACTTCCAGTGTTGGAGCATTCACAGCTTCTGGAGGCAGGTTGTTCACTGATTAATTGCTCAAACTGTCAGGAAATTTCTTCTTAGTTCTAGTTTGCTTCTCTCCTTGATTAGTTTCCATCCATTGCTTCTTGTCCTGCCTTCAGGTGCTTTGGAGAATAGCTTGACTCCCTCTTCTTTGGGCAGCCCCTGAGATATTGGAACACTGCTATCATGTCCCCCCTCGTCCTTCTCTTCGTTAAACTAGACATACCCAATTCCAGCAACCATTCCTTATATGTTTTAGCCTCCAGTCCCCTGATCATCTTTGTTGCTCTTCTCTGAACTCTTTCTAGAGTCTCAACATCTTTTTTACATAATGGTGACCAAAACTGGATGCATTTGCAATTATGTGAAGCCTTCACTTAATGGTCCATGGAGTCCTTGTTTAAGTGGTCCAGTAACATGGTTTTTCAACTTATGATAAGGTTGTTTAACAATAAACTTTCCAGTTCCAATAATGGCATTCTTAAGTGAGCACTACCTGTCTTAAAAATCCTCAAGAGCCACATCCAGATCTTTTGATGCATCTGATCTAGACCTTGGAGACATTTCAACTTAGTGTTTATCATCTTGAGCAATAAAGTACAATTTGTTTATTTCAGAGATGATGATGATTTATTACAAACTTGTATACATTTTATTCACTGGAATTATGTATATATTACATTAATGGGATTCAAGGATCTCTAAAATTTCTATCGTGTCCAACCTAAATAATTCCTATACAGGTAGACCTCAACTTATGACCACAGCTGAGTCCAAAATGTGTGTTGCTAAGCAAGAGGTTTGTTAAGTAAATTTTGCACTCATTATACAACCATTATACAATTGAATCACTGCAGTTGTTAAGTGAGTAATCTGGTTGTTAAGTGAATCTGGCTTCCCCTTTGACTTTGCTTGTAAGAAGATCCCAAAAGGGGATCACATGATTCTGGGGCACTGCGACCATCATAAATGTGAGTCAGTTGCCAAGCATCTGAATTTTGATCACGTGACCATGGGGATGCTACAGTGGTTGTAAGTGTGAAAAAAGGTCATAAGTCACTTTTTTCAGTGTGGTTGTAACTTTAAACAGTTACTAAATGAACTGTTGTAAGTTGAGGACCACACTTATTTCTTCATAGAACTGCTGTGCCATCAATTTAATCATGCCTGATTTCCATTCCTTTCCTGTTCTTAGAATATAGGTCTGTTCACTATTATTAGCAGAAAATACAGTATAAGAGACTGATAGTTACATGTTGCCTTCAAAAGCTGGCATGCACAGATTAGCTATTTTTAGTTATCCCAATGTCAGGGCACTTGAGAGAACAGAAACAGCTGTTCAATTTAAGCTTTATTTAAATCAAGTTGACCCCTATCAAAATCATATTTATTGAAACATATGGCACTTTATGTCTTGTAAAGCATCTTCTGTGCTATATTTTCAGGCTTCTCTTGAAATCCATTGTTATATTTCTTTGTGATATTAATGAATTATATATATGTTTGGCTGAAGAGAGTTAAGAAAGTCGAAATAGCTATCCCATTCTCCCTTAATTCTTTGTTAGCAATCCAAATTTTATTATATATATTATAATTATTTAATTAATTATATATATATATAATTATATATATATAATATATAATATATATATAATTAAGAATATTAAAAACAAAACAGTGATTCCTGGGTAGACTCATATTAAACAATAAAATATACGAACACCAGGAAGTTATAAAACTAAAAAGTTTTAATAAAACCAGAATAAAACCAACCATACAGAGACAAACAATGAGGATATAGTTTTGAAAGAGGATCATAAACAGAGAAACAGGGGGAGGAGAAAAGAAATAGAGAGTATCAAGAAGGAGGATGAGGTGAATAAACAACATAAACACAGACAGTGCACATCTAATTACGTGGAACTAAGGAGTCCCCCCGACTTACAGTTATGCAAAGAAGGGAGGAAGAGCTGCGGTACCAGCACAAGTAAGGAAAGTGAGGAAATTACAGCTTGCAACACAGAAACTACGATCAAATCACAGGTGGATTGGCTGGGACCCATGACGAGGTCAAGAAGCCGGGCACAAAGAATGCCACACTTATAAATAGCTTTTCCCATCGACTGGAGACTACCCTGATGATGCTGGCAGATGCCAGCGAAAGCTTGGTGTTATTCTGGTTTTATTAAAACTTTTTATAGTTTATAACTTCCTGGTGTTCGGATATTTTATTGTTTAATATATATATATATATCTCCAGCATGGTTGCAGAGATAGTACTCCAACAGCTGGAACACATAGCGATGGCCCGGTATCAACTAAAATTCTGGGCCCGCTATGTGGACGATACGTTTGCGGTCATCAAGAAGCGACACAAGACTGACTTTATTGGCATTTTGAATTCGGTATACCCGGACATCCAATTTACTATGGAGGAGGAAGATCAGGGCAGTTTGGCATTCCTGGATGTATTAGTGCAGCGCCAGGTGGATGGATGTCTGGTCACCAGGGTGTACCGAAAACCAACTTGCACGGACAGGATTCTCCACTTTGGGAGTAATCATCCGATGGCCCATAAAGTCAGCTGTGTCAGGACATTATTTAAACGGGTGGAGACACACTGCAGCACCGTCAGAGCCAAGAAGGAAGAGAGAAACCACCTCTTCCAAATGTGTAGACGTAACGGTTACCCGGTAAAGCTTATTAATCAGTTCAGTAAACCACCTGGACCCCGGGGTAACCTTACATCCCAAGAACCCATACCACAGGCAACTACACGTGTCACCCTCCCCTATATTCATAATGTATCAGAAGCCACAGCGAGGATCCTGGCACCGTATAACATACAGGTGGCCCATAGACCAAACCAAACACTGCGGGCGGCTATAATGCGCCCTAAGGACCCGCTCCCCAACACTGAAAGGTCGGCAGCCATTTATAGGATTGATTGCATGGACTGCCAGTGCAATTACGTTGGGGAGACTGCTAAACGGATCAAGACTAGGGTCCACGAACACAGATTGGCAGTGAGAAGGGGAGATTGTCACTCCCAGATATGGGCACACACGGTAGATCTGGGTCACAGATTTAACTTTAGTGGCGTCAGTGTATTGGCAAATGATAACACCAAAGGGGGCCGCCTACTTAGGGAGGCATGGCTCTCGGACAATAGATCTATTAATAGACATATTGACCTATGCCCGGCATACGTGGCTTTAAGATCATGGAATATTAATAATCAACGGCAACATCCCCGATGGCTTAATAATAATCCCGGTGATACCAAAGAGGAAGGGCAAACTGCCCAACAGACCTGGTGCAATCCGGAGGAGGAAGGGCAATTGCGGGATGCCCCGACCACCCCAGTGAGGCTACCGCAATCCCAGAGGACTAAGGGGGTGATGGAAACTGAGATCTGGATTCCTGACAGTAAGAACGAGATGAAGGAGGATACGGCAGGTGGAGACGCGGGGGAGTCGCCGAATGCAACAGCTCGCCTACGCGCTAAAAGAAACATCGTGGCCGGTCCGGAAGGGAGGAGAAGACCCCCCCCCGCGCAGCCAGAGCGATCGGATCCAGGGATGACAGATCACGGGACATGGCTAACGACGAACCCCCGAGCACCGCCAGGGAGGAGGGAAGAAGATCAGAGAGTGGTGGAGTGCGAAGGATCGAGTCGTCATGCCCCCTGCCCGACGACCCCGAGGACTCCCATGGAATGCACACGAACATCAACAGTGCAAAGAAGGGGAGAGCTGAAGAGGAACGTTACGATAGCCGGAAGGAGTGGGATTCGACTGCCACACACACACACCCCGGACCGAGTACCCGAAGCAGGACGCGCGCAAGACAGCTGAGTATGGCGATGACCGAGAAACGACCCCTCCACCCTGCTGAACACCCCCCCACACCGTACTTGACTCGTAACAGCTTGCAAGACCATCCGGATGACGAGCGCACAAAAAATGAAAGCATTGGGACTAAAAAGGAAAGTTACTTTAAAAGGAACAATTGGGTAGGACATGGCTGTGAAAGGAATGTGGAATGTGCACTACCACCTGAACCTGGGGGGAAGTTAGAACGCAAAGACAACCGAAACAACTGGAGTTGCCACCCAATCACCCCAAAGTTGAGAGAAATAAGGATGGATAAAGATGGAAATGTAACCAAAAAGAGAAAGGAAAAACAGGTTAAATGTACGCAATTGAATCAATCAGGCCCGATAACAAGATCAAGGAGCCGGGCGCAAACTTTGACACGCCTATAAAGGACTCTCTCATTCTCTGGCGCGCTAGCCCTGAAGATGCCGGCAGGTGACGGCGAAAGCTTGGCGCTTTTTAATTAAACTTTTATAGTTTTAATTAATTAAAAACTTTTATAGTTTTTATCACCCTGGTTTTATTTTATTTTATTTTATTTCTTCACTATATATACATATATATATAATTTCCTGTCATTTTTCTGTGCCCATGATTTAAACAATATATCGTACTATTATTTAATCTAGTTATAAACTCAGCACAATTGAGTTTATACATGACCAAAGCTGAAATCAGACTCGGAAAATAGGACTTCATTCCTACGATTGTCCAACATGGGAAAAAGGTCAAATGATTGGTTCACCTCTCCAAGATCTCTAGAAGTAGGTTCACAAATCTATTCCAGTCAAATAAAGATTTATAACTCTTCAAAGTAAAAGATAGCGATATTTCTCAAAGTAGCTGTTTTAGGAAAAAAAGTATTAAAAGAAAAAAGTCATGGTAAAATCTAAAATTGATGCATTTGATCTGATGTAAAACAAGTATAATTTAATTAAAATATTAAGCACAGTTTTACTCATCCTGTATTTAATAATTCTCATTCTTCTGTCACAGTAATCTCCAGTGATCCAAATGCCACTAACACCTGGTTTTCCATTCTAAATTAAGATAATTATTTACTGTTCAGAAGATAGTCAGAAGAGAAGGACGAGGGGGGACATGATAGCAGTATTCCAATATCTCAGGGGCTGCCACAAAGAAGAGGGAGTCAAGTTATTCTCCAAAGCACCTGAAGGCAGGACAAGAAGCAACGGATGGAAACTAATCAAAGAGAGAAGCAACCTAGAACTAAGGAGAAATTTCCTGACAGTTCAAACAATTAATCAGTGGAACAACCTGCCTCCAAACGCTGTGAATGCTCCAACACTGGAAGTTACATTATGTTGGTATTTGCACATTACTCAGTGTAATAAATAAGCTGATCTGCTGAAGCACCTTAGAACATTTCAATAGATCATCTGTGGTATTTTAGAAAATAAGATAATATGAAATAATTGGCAATATAAAATAAATTACTAGGTGTTCAGGAGAAGTGCTTTGTAGTTGCACAAAAATACACAAGTCTGTTATAAGAGGGAAGAAAATTTACAAAACTCCCATGAATAAAAAGTAAATTATATGACAATTTCCTTTATTCTGCTTCCTACTTTTATAATATCTTTTAACTTATTTACATTATTTCCTCATGTTTCTATTACGACTTTCTATTTTTTTAATAGGAAAGACAAGAAAAAAATGGATGGAAACTAATCAAGGAGAGAAGCAACCTGGAATTAAGGAGAAACTTCCTGACAGCAAGGACAATTAACCAGTGGAATAGCTTGCCTCCAGCTGCAATGCTTCATCGCTTGAGGTTTTTAAGAAGAGATTGGACAGCCACAAGTCTGAAATTATATAGGGTCTCCTGCCTGAGCAAGGGGCTGGACTAGAAGACCTCCAAGATCCCTTCCAGCTCTATTCTGATTCTAATATTTTGAATATATCTATCACCTTATCTGGATACAGAGAGTAGTGCAAATTGAAAATATGAGCCAAAATTTAATGTATTTATTTTTTTCAGTATTAGATCAAGTCACAACATAGCAAGTTCAGGTTTGTCCCCCAGTAGAGAAGAAACTGCATTTTCTGGGCAAATGGGGCCTCATAGTTGCTTCAAACTTCTCTTATGCTCAAAGAATCAAAAGTTATTGTTTCTGCACTTCTGTACCTTCATAAGAAACCACCCAGATGGAACTGCTGAATTCCTGTCAGTGCTTCTATTTGATATGCAGAAGATGTTTAGGCTGAAATACTATTCTTGGCTTCTGGAGTTGTAAGTGCCACAAAAAAATCGAAGGGCGCTGAATATTCAAACCCTGTTGTCAATCCTTCAAAGATTTAGAAGACTGTGGACTTCCTGTGAGGATTCATGGTGAACTTACCCATCCCTGAAGGAATAGAGATGGCATTGTGGCAAAGATTGATGGGCACAGGGCAAACTGTGGGCGGTGAAGCTTCTCCAGAAAAAGGAGAGATGGTGAGATGACCCACTTGCATTCTGGACAATTGCTGTTCATGAGCAGACTGCAGGAACTGAGATGTTTGTGGTGAGCTGGTGAGCTGTATGGTTGGGATTTCACAGCTGCAATATAGACATAAGGTTTACCCAGCCTTTTTTTTTTTCTTAATTACTTTCAGAAATGGCTTCTTTTCAGCTCTTAGGAATCTTTGAACTGAAAAATTATAACACAGGGCATATTTCTATCAATCCCCAGAACACAAGGGCTTAGAGTTTATGTAACACCTCAGAGCTAAGGGCATATCTTGATGAAGTAAAGATTGAGCAGTTTTGTCATCAAAACAACCATTTGCTTCCTGGGCAGACATCTGTAGATCAGTGTATGCCATTGAAACACAAAGATCCCAGAAAGTCCCAATAATTCTCTCAATTGGAGAGAGATTGGCTATTGTGATGGGCTAGCCCAGCCCAATAAACCTCCTATTGGTCAAAAGGCAAAGAGTTAAAACTGCCTAAAACCTGTGGATGTTTTCAGACAAACATTTTAATTGCCCCACTTTCTTTACTTTCTAAAAGTGTCTGGCTGGCCAGAAATATTAATGTATCCATGTATTATCTAGTGCATTCAGAAAGTATTCAGACCCCCCTCACTTTTGTCAATTTTTTCATGTTGCAGCGTGATTCCACAATTGTTGAAATTCCCATAATGACAAAGTGAAAAACTGAATTTTAGAAATGTCTATAAATTTATGAAAAAGGAAAAAAAACCCTAAAATATCACATTGGCATAAGTATTCAGACCCTTTACAACAACACTTGCAATTTAGCTCAGGTGCCTCCCATTTTGCTTGATCATTGCTGACATGTTTCTACACCTTGATTGGAATTGACCTGTGGTAAATTAAATTGATAAGACATGATTTGGAAAGGCACATATCTCTCTGTAGAAGACCTCACAGTTGACACTGTATACTGTAACAGAGTAAAAGTTATGAGGTCAAAGGATCTGCCTGCAGAGTTCAGAGACAGGATTATTGCAAGGCACAGATATGGGAAAAGCTACAATAAAATTTCTGCTGAATGTCCCTAAGAGCACAGTGGCTTCCATAATTCTCAAATGGAAGAGGTTTGGCATAACCAGGACTCTTCCAAGAACTGGTCACCCAATCAAACTGAGCAATCAGGTGAGTAGGGCCTTAGTAGGTGACCAAGAGCCCAATGGTCACTCTGACTGAGCTCCAGAGATCCTGTGTGGAAATAGAACAGAGTTCCAGAAGGACAAACATCACTGTAGCCCTCCACCGATCTGGGCTTTATATGCAGAGTGGCTAGATGGAAGCCTCTCCTTAGTGCAAGACACATGAAAATCCACTTGACATTTGCAAAAAAGCACCTGAAGGATTCTCAGACTATGTGGAAAAAGATTCTCTGGGCTTATGAAAACAAGATTGAAGGCTTGGCCTCAATTCTGAATAGTATACCTGGAGGAAACCAGGCACTGCTCATCAACTGCCCAATACCATCCCACCAATGAAGCATGGTGGTGGCAGCATCGTGCTGTGGAGGTATTTTTGAGCAGCAGGGACTGGGAGATTGGTGAGGGTTGGGGGAAAGATTAATGGAGCAAAGTACAGGGATATCCTCAATGAAAACCTGTTCCATGGTGCTCAGGACTTCAGACTGGGTTGAAGGTTCACTTTCCAACATGACAACAATCCTAAGCACACAGCCAAGACAACACAGGAGTAGCTTAGGGGCAACACTCTCCTAGAGTGGCTCAGCCAGAGCCCTGATGTGAACCCTATTGACCATCTCTGGAAGGAACTGAAAATGATAACCGACGGTTGCCATCCAACCTGACAGAGCTTGAGAGGATTTGCAAGGAAGAATAGCAGAACATTCCCTGATCCAAGTATGCAAAGCTTGTTTTGTCATACCCCAAAAGACTCAAGGCTGTAATTGCTGGCAAAGGTGCTTCAACAAAGTACTGAGTGAAGAGTCTGAATACTTATACCAGTGGTTCTCAACCTTTTTAATGCCATGACCCCCAACCGGTCGTAAGTCGAGGACTACCCAACTGATCGTAAGTCGAGGACTATCCAACCGGTCATAAGTCGAGGACTTTCCCTGCCCGGGAGCACCGCGCATGCGTGGTGCTGCCCCCTGCACCGGCCGAGGCATAGCTGGCAAGCGGCAGAGACGGCACAGGCCGACCACCGGCTGGGCCACCAGCTGGCCCAGCCCAAGGGAGGTAAGGCACCCGCCAGACCCCACGCATGCCAGCAACCCTCCCTGAGCCTGCCGGCCTCCCACCTCCCACCCCTGGCCTTCTTTTACTTACATTTTTAGTAGTTGCTCAGCAGGGAGGGATGGAAACTTCCAGACAGCTCGCCTTCGCTGCAGACAACTTGCAGCACCATTTGCAGAATGGGACTTTTGGCGGGCTCAGCAGCGCAGAGACAGCCTGGACAATCCCTATTGGCTTTTGAAAGCCAATAGAATTAGACTCTATTCAAGAGAGTCTATTCTATTGGCTTTCAAAAGCCAATAGAATAAAAGGGAGTAGCACAGCTAAGGAAAAGGGGAAAAAATGGTGGACTGTGTTGTTTGGCGACCCCCGTGAAATAGTCGTTCGACCCCAAATGGGGTCGCAACCCACAGGTTGAGAATCGCTGACTTATACCAATGTGGTATTTCACTTTTTTTCCTTTTAATAAATTTACAGACATTACTAAAATTCTGTTTTCACATTGTCATTATGGGGTACTGAGTGTAGATTAATGAGAAAAAATGAATGTAGAATAAGGCTGCAGCATAAAAAAATTGACAAACTTGAAGGATCTGAATACTTTCTGAATGCAATCTCTCTCTCTCTCTCTCTCTCTCACACACACACACACACACACACACGATGACAACATAAGATAAAATGGGATGGGATGGGATAAAATGATGATAAGAAGATAGGATAGGATAGGATAGGATAGGATAGGATAGGACAGGATAGGACAGGATAGGATTTATTGTCACTTTTCTATGTACCCAATGGCACACATTAAAATGAAATTCTGATGTCACACACATATAGGACTCTCTCTCTTTCACACACACACACACACACACACACACACACATGTGCACACACATTATTCACAATCCATTTTGAATACATAATGGAAAAAAGAGTCTTGAGAGTTAACAACGTTGATATTATATGGTACAAAGCTATTTCAGAATCTAGTTGTTCTGCGGCGGATACCATGAAGGCTCCTTTCAAAAGTTAACAAAGAAAATATATCTATTATCTATCATTTAAAAGCCCTAAGCAAAAGTCAAGTCAGAATTTATCCTCTCTAGAAAACATCCAGATGAGCAGATACAGTACCTGATTAACAACCAGGTAAATAATTTAGGATTTTTTTTTTTCTGTTACTATCCTTGTCATCCAAAATTTGGGTTCCCTTATGACTTTAAAGCATTTGCAATTTTAAAACATTTTAATTTCCTGCAAAAAAGAACAAAGTTATATCCTCTATTAATATTTTATTTTGACTTAAAACAAAATGCACTAAATATGCTGAGCTTTGGTTTCACTTCATCAAGTGATCTACCTTTTTGGGGAAAAAAAAAATACTGTGGAGAACATTGTCAAAATGTGCTGAAAGATACCGAGAACTAAAAGTAATGTAGGTAGAGTTGGACTTGACATATAGAGACAGCCAAAATGAAACTTTCCGGAAAGAAGCAGCAAATTAAACTTATCTGATTACTACAGTACAGAGAGAAAATTACAGTTTTAAATATTCTTGCATTATTGAAAATTACAAGACTTAGCACATAAATATTGAGTTGCGTTATTGGAGTTCCTTATAAAACCTCAGTTAAGGTAGAATAAATGTAACCAAAGATGTAAAATGGGCAATCTTCTTTCTTAGCCAACATACTTTACACTGAATGGGTCCATTCCCAAGGATAAAGAAGGAAGTCCTCTCTGGGTATCCATTCTAGATATCAATCTGACTCCTATAGAACAACTCTATTGAGAAGGAAATAATCTGATCCTTCAAAAACTCAAATGTTGATTCTCAACATAAAATAAGGCTGAGGATTTGTGACAGAGAATGCTCAGTCTAAGACCATTGGTTCCCAATGGCTTTCTTCTAATTAGCTTTTTTACAATAATAGATTTCATATCCACTAAGCTATGGGATTGTTCTGTTTTTGATTTGAAGCAATGCATAAACCAGGTATTATAGATTACTAGCAAAGTTTTATGGCTTAGTTCTCTACCAATCAGGGTATTATAGAGACATCAACAAACCATGAAGGTTGAGCATGTTTATGAATCCAGCTTTAAGCCATGGTTTATGAAGCTAGGCATAAATATCTGAAACCTTTTGATTAAACTTTAGATTACATATCTGGCCCTGAAGATTAAAGCATTCATATTCAGTTGACGAGCACAATTTGGTTAAATCTAACCCTTAGCTAGTTTGTTTTGTGAATGTTGTGATCTAAATTGTAAAGCTGGGTTCTTACGAAAGATAAATATTCATAGCAACATCTACTTTACGGATTACATTGGTCTTCACTTTAAATTATGCAAAAGAAGTAAATATAGTCAATCTTTTCTTTAAAAAATATGCATAATTAATGGAGGACACAAAATTCTGTTTTTCTTTTCATTATTGATAATGCTATATGTGTTATATAAATGCTTGAGTCTTTCTAAGCAATCATACAACATAAACGAAAAATCCAAATACTTTATTTCAAACATTTATGAGTTCCAATATTATACTAAATTCTGAATGGTAAAAGGTATCTCCTTAATGAATTAGGGGATATATCTCAAAGGGTGTCTTCCATGAGTAATTATTTTGTTTGTTTATTAATCGGTACTCAATGTTTAATCATTATTAGCTTTCATCAAGTATTATTGCCTAAATTTTATTTCCTAAAGTTCTTAAAGTGCCTTAATTAATTTTCATCACTCCAGTGGGGAGAATACCATCATATTTGGGGTGATGACACTACCTTTACAGTAGAGATTTCTGGGGTTTATTTGTGTTTAGAATAATTAGAGATAGATTGGGAAGATCCAAGTTTGAATTCTCAGTCAGCTTGCTGGATTCTGCTTTGAATAAAAACCACATAAAAATGTTATGCAGTTACATGATTACTGATGGCTATGGACACCATCTTAAGATCTTTAGATGAAAGCTGGAAGATAAAAATAATAAATAAGAGAGAGGGAGGAAGTCTGGATGTACAAATGCATCCATTGTTGAAAGCCATCCTGGAATTTTCAAGTATATTTTACATTTTATTTTTCCCCATGTTAGTAATAATGTGTTAGTAGTAGTTGCTCGGTGCCAAATCTGGGCTATAAGAGGGGATGATCAAAAACATCTCAACGGAACTGCTTCAAAAGTTCTTGAGTGTGTCTAGCATTGTGCAGGTAAGCATTATCATGAAGCAACACCAGACTGGAAGTCAGCAGACCCTGACACCTGTTATAGATGACTCATCTGAGTTTTTGTAACATTTCACAGTAGACTTCTGAATTGATGGTCGAACCACACTCCATGAACTTCACTAGTAGTTACTCTTTTGGCATCTTCATATTTGGCGGGATTTCTATGGCTCCACTTCTGGTGTGGTGTTGGTTCACGATAATGCTCCCCTGCACCCAAGAACTTTTGAAGCAGTTCCATTGGGATGTTTTTGATCAATCCCCCATAGCCCAGATTTGGCACTGAGTGACCACTAGTAAGGAATTTCAAACCTTGTAAGATATTATGACAAGTGCCTCAATTTGAATGGCGATGATGTCAAAAAGTAATGTAATGTTGTAGTTTTCCAATGTGTATAATAAAAGTTCTGTATTTGTGAGTGTCTGTCATTGATAATCAAATGGAAGTTTAACTCCGAATTGCCCTCGTATGTGAAATGGTTGTAAAACAGATGCTTCAATATCTGTGGTGTTCTAGTTCAATCAATTTCAGGGTATTACTTCAACTTGCAGTCATTCTTAATATTATTGTAACTTCTTAGAAATGCCTTGGATTCACTGATATCTCAGTTTAACATCCCAAAATGAAGCCCAAAATGCCTAATAACCATAACAGGGTTATTATTATTATTATTATTATTATTATTATTATTATTATTATTATTATTATTATTAATCATCGCACAGTCAGCCAGATGTTCAGACTGGATTTGGCATTTTGTCTACCTATTGAGTCCTTACCCAAGACCTGGGATAGGCAGATGTGGATGTTTGATGGTATTACAGATATCGTCGCAGGATGGAAGCAGTTCCTAATAAGGCTGCCTTTTGCAATTGACTATAGCGAATTTGTCAATGCCAATGGTGTTCAAGTGGTGCTCCAGTTGTTTTGGGATTGCACCCAAGGAGCCTATGACTATTGGTACTACCCTTGCTTGCTTTTGCCACAGTCTTTCTATTTCTATTTGTAGGTCTTTGTATTTTGTTATCTTCTCCAGTTCTTTCTCGTCTATTCTGCTGTCTCCAGGCACTGCCACGTCCACTATCCAGACTTTTTTTGTCTTTCTTATTGACAATTGTTAAGTCTGGGGTGTTATGTTGCAGGTGCTTGTCTGTTTGAATTCTGAAGTCCCAGAGCAGTTTAATTGTATCATTTTCTATGACTTTCTCTATTTTATGATCCCACCAGTTTTTGCTTACAGGCAAATGATATTTTTTGCAGATCTTCCAATGCACCATTGTTGCTACTTTGTCACGCTGCTGCTTGTAGTCAGTTTGTGCAATCTTCTTGCAACAGCTTACCAAGTGGTCCACTGTTTCTTCAGCTTCTTTGCATAGGAGGCATTTACTGTCTGTTGCTGTCTTTTCAATTTTGACTTTATATGCATTTGTCCTTAAGGCTTGGTCTTGTGCAGCCAGAATTAGTCCCTTGGTCTCTTTCTTCAATTTTCCTGCTCTTAGCCATTGCCAGGTCTTGTTAATATCTGCTTTCCCAGATATTGGCCATGTAGTGCTTTGTCTTCCCATGTCTCTAGTCTGTTCTTCATTTGGTCTTTCTTGTAGGCCAGTTTGGTCTCTCCAGGTCAGTAAGCTTCTTCTTCTTCTTCTTCTTCTTCTTCTTCTTCTTCTTCTTCTTCTTCTTCTTCTTCTTCTTCTTCTTCTTCTTCTTCTTCTTCTTCTTCTTCTTCTTCTTCTTCTTCTTCTTCTTCTTCTTCTTCTTCTTCTTCTTCTTCTTTCTTCTTCTTCTTCTTCTTCTTCTTCTTCTTCTTCTTCTTCTTCTTCTTCTTCTTCTTATTATTATTATTATTATTATTATTATTATTATTATTATTATATACTCTTATTTCTCTTCAGAAGATATCAATCTTCCATTCATTTTAAAGCTCCAGATTTCATAACTCTTTTTTCATAAACCACATTTTGTTTCAGAACAAAAAAAAACATCATGGTGCATAATAAATCTGTAAACAAGTCATCAATATTGGAAGCATGCATGCATGCTTTTCCTCTTCTTTGCTTCTGAAGTATGTTTTCTTCAGAATATATTACTTTTAAAAAAAACATAAAAGTCATAATTGTAGTCAAACAATGACTGTGTACTTATTTATTTAAGGCTTGAAGGAGGAACTAGAAGTGTTTTTTTTATATCTTCCTCCCTTCATGGGGAAATCACATATTTTGGAGATAGAGGCATTTTACCTTCCTTCAAACATCAAAACAGCTGAAGGTCAAGGACTTTCCCTTGCTCACTGCTCAGTTTGAAGATTTCCACTTGCTCAACTGAATCCAGAAGGCATCTAACAAGCCTACAAGCCATGCTAACTACAACACAACCACAAAAGAACACTTTCCTTGGATGCATTCTGCACATTTTATAGATATACGAATCAGCAAATATTACACAAATGGAGAAATACAAGGTAGACTGAATTTTTTAGCACTGTCAAGTAGTAAAAAACAACAGCAGAATAACTGAGTTGGAAGGGACCCTGAAAGTCTTCTGGTCCAACCCCTGCACAAGCAGGAGACCCTCTACCATTCCAGACAAATGGCTGCCCAATTTTTTCTTGAAAACCTCCAGTGATGGAGCACCTACAATTCTGAAGGCAACCCGTTCTATTGATTAATTGTCCTCACTGTAGGAAATTTCTCCAAGTTCCTGTATGAATCTCTCCTTGATTAGTTTCCATCCATTGCTCCTTGTCCTGCCTTCTGGTGCTTTGGTAAATAGGTTGAATCTTCCCCTCTTTTTTTGTGGCAGTCCCTCAAATATTGGAACACTTTTATCATGTCACCCATGGTTCTTCTTTTCACTAGACTAGACATACCCAATTCCTGCAACCATTCCTTGTATGTTTTAGCCTCCAGCCCCTAATCAACTTTGTTCCTCTTTTCTGCACTCTTTCTAGAGTCTTAACATTTTATTTATTTATTTATTTATGAGACTTATATACCGCTTTAAGTGCAAGCACTCTCTAAGCGGTGTACACCAGTAAGCAATGTATATATATATATTTACATTGCCCCCAACAATCTGGGTCCTCATTTTACCTACCCCGGAAGGATGGAAGGCTGAGTCAACCTTGAGCCGGTGAGATTTGAACCACTGACCTGCTGAACACAGTCAGCTAAAGTGGCCTGCAGTACTGCACTCTAACTGCTGCGCCACCTCGGCTCAACATCTTTTAAACCAATAACCTTGGTTAATATCATCATCTACATTAATATAATTCATGGAAATTTATGTAGCAGTGATACAGTAGTGGCCAAAATTATGGAAACCTTTTGGGAAAAGTGTACAGTAGAAATGCCACCTTTGGTTAAATTTCCACCAATTTTTCTTCTAATTTCTTTATAACCGTAGCCTTGTTCACTTAATAATACTATTTTACATCACTTTCTAGGCGTCCAGTCAACTCTTTGCACCATTACTTTAATTTTATTACATTTTACAAGCTCACTAAATGAAAGAACACAAAAAAAACCCAACCAACTGGATAGTGATCGTATAACAAACTGACAAATGTCCTCCTCTCAGCTTCAATATAGGACATCAATAACTGAATCCTACTGTGATCTGATTGGCTCATTGCCAAAACAAGAGGACACCCGACTGGCTCTTTAAACACTCATGCTCATTGGCTACAATCAGATGAAAGAAAGCTACCTGATATCAACCTAAGCAAGTTGTGCTTCCTTTTTTTCTGGTTATTTGGCTATATCATTTCATAGAATACTGTACAGATAATTGAACAAAGTATGTTGCATTACATTCTTGATTAAATTATCTTTCCATTGATATATAATTTTATGGTACTGCTCCAAAAAAAAGTGATGTTATTAGCCATCAAACCTGAAAAATACACTTTTCCCAAAAGATTTCCACTATTTTGGCCACTACTGTACATGTCACCGAGGACTGTCAAGTTCTGCCAGAGATAAACATCTAACCCATTGGATAGACTCCGAAGCGTGCAAGTCCATTGTCCTTCATATGAGAACCATGGAATAACAAATCAATATTGACCTGAGATCAAAGTGTTGCATATTCATAAAATACACCATGTTTTGCTTCCCAGTGGATCCACTGTCACTTCAATCAGAACATTGCCCTTGGCAGAAAAATAAGGCAGCAAAAGCCAAGCAATCTCTCTCATTCCATCTGAAGCTTCTAAAAATTCCAATCAAATGAAACCCTTTTCATAAAAGGCTTAAATTTGTTCTAATATTCAGTCATGAATGAATATAACTATGATGAAGCCAATTTCTTAACACAATTTTCTGTAAACAAAATCTCAAGCGAATTTACAGGGTCCTGCACAGAGGGGGAACATCATAGAATTTATAAAAGTTCCTTATTAGTATCAGGAATATTTGGGTCTTCTCCACATCTGTATATTATTATTTAGTTCTATTTAATATCAAATATTCAAATACTTTGGCCACCTAATGAGAAGGAAGGACTCACTGGAGAAGAGCCTAATGCTGGGAAAGACTGAGGGCAATAGAAGAAGGGGACAACAGAGAAGGAGGTGGCTGGATGGAGTCACTGAAGCAGTAGGCGTGAGCTTCAATGGACTCCAGAAGATGGTAGAGGACAGGAAGTCCTGGAGGAACGTTGTCCATGGGGTCGCAATGGGTTGGATACGACTTCACAACTAACAACAACAACAGTAACAAATATACAAGCATTTTAGGATACATTTGTGATTTAAAAAGATGCTTAACAAACCTTTTTATAACTGAATTGTTACAAAACTGTAACTGAAAATTAACTTTAGAAGTAGCAAACATTTAGGAGGAAACAGAGTTTTCAATAGGATTTGACATATGAATATGAAAATTTATATTTATGCCATGACTGTGATGCTCCATTGAGTCACAGACAACTCTTGATGATACTTTTACATCACATTATGCAATTCTTGTACACATCCTTTATATTTTCAGCAAATCAGAGGATGAATATGTCCGATGGATTTCTTGTGATTGTAGCCAAAATCCATACACACAAAAACTTCTTCAGATAACATTTATCACACTCTGTTCTTTTTGAAATCAATATTTAATTCCTACAGGCTATTTTCGACAAAATGTATCTGAGTATTTCCTTAACATTTTGGATACTAAAGGTTAAAGTGGCTATTTTGAAAATTAAAAGCAATTCAAGATTGGTGAAATATTACTAAATTTGCTTGGTTTTCACTATTGGACACTGTTGTTATTTCCTTCCCTCATATACACCCTGTAAATTCTGTGCCATATACACCCTGTAAATTCTGTGCCATTGTAAAAACACTTTCTAAGTAATAAACAAGAAAAAAATGAGATAAATGTTTCTTTTGTGATCTGATCCTTCCCATTTAAAAGAGTAGCTTTATTGCTTTTCATACATCTATAAGCAACCTATATATAGCACCAACAATTTTTCAACAGCCTATGAAAAAACTGTAATTTTGTGTGTGTGCAAGAATAAGGTCTTACATGTAATCATCTTTTCACTTGCCTCTACATATGCTAATAGTGGATAATAAAGCTCATATAAATAAGCATCTTAAGAGTCTCCAAAGAGCACAACAGTTTTTTTTTTATATTAAAAGTTTTACAAATTACAATATTAACCCACCCATCCCCTCCCCCCTCCCCCAGTTCCCAGAGCTGATTACAGGGTAACAAATAAACAAACATAATCTAGCTCACATAAACCAACTAAACTATCAATCAAAACCATAATACACTTTAACTCCTTCTCAAAACAAATATTAACAAATTAAGAAAACAATAATAATAATACAATTAATACTATTAATAATTATCTAAAATCTATTCAAAAGCAAGATAATACTTTTCAGTTTCATACTTCTTCTGAATATAATCAATCCATCTTCTCCAAACCATAATATATCTTTCTTGTGAATGATCCTTTGAATAGGCGGAGATTTTCGCCATTTCTGCTAAATTAGACACTTCAAGTATCCATTCTTCCAAAGTAGGCAATAAGTTTTTCTTCCGATATTGCCCCATCAATAATCTTGCAGCAGTCATAAGGTTCAACATCAAATTAGTTTCTTTAACATCCAAATCTACAATAATACCCAACAAAAATAATTGCGGAGTAAACTTTATCTTTTTCTTAAAAATCTTTTGAATATTCCACCAAATCTTAATCCAAAAAGCTTTAATATCTTTACAAGTCTACCAAATATGAAAATAAGTTGCATCTAAATTTCCACATCTCCAACATTTGGGCTGTAAATTTGGATACATGGGGGACAACTTTTGGGGATCCAAATGCCATCTATAGAACATTTTAT
Source organism: Crotalus tigris (assembly GCF_016545835.1). Lineage (NCBI taxonomy): Eukaryota > Metazoa > Chordata > Lepidosauria > Squamata > Viperidae > Crotalus > Crotalus tigris. Next base: position 760,113 of record NW_024098398.1, on the reverse strand, counting down.
AAAAAAATTTCTCTTAAATTTTGTACTTGAGTAAATTTTACATTTCTAACCCAGATTGTCTCCCATGTATCCAGTAAAATTGGCTCTTGGATATTTTGCGCCCATTTGATCATACAATCTTTAACTAACTCCGTTTCAGAATCCAATTCTATTAATGAGAGCACAACAGTTTTAGACGGTACTATTCTCTTAGAGAAATTACATTGTGACTTTTATAGGCCATTACTAGATCTGGCAGAAGGGGAGGAATGTTGATATAGCTGTTTCTTATTATTTCTAAGGTCTCACTCCCTTACAAATTTCTATTGAGTTTAATCTTTGTCCTCCCTTTCCCAGGAGAAAGTTTGCAAGTCAATAAAAACATTTCCAAAGAGAGAAGAGAGCAATAGCCGGTTACTTATAGCAATGAAAGAAAGTTCCTGTTTCGTCTGTAATAGTTCATACATGCTGAAGCTGTATCATATGTTGCTATGAGGCTTGTTTGCTTGACAATCATGATCCTTATATCATGAGTGGCAGCAGTCAAAAAAAAGCCAACACAGTCCTAGGCTGCATTAACAGAGGGACAGAATCAAGTTCACATGAAGTATTAGTACCCCTTTATAATGCCTTATTTATTTATTTATTTATAAGACTTATATACCGCTTTAAGTGCAAGCACTCTCTAAGCGGTGTACACCAGTAAGCAATGTATATGTATATATATATTTACATTGCCCTCAACAATCTGGGTCCTCATTTTACCTACCTCGAAAGGATGGAAGGCTGAGTCAACCTTGAGCCGGTGAGATTTGAACCGCTGACCTGCTGAACACAGTCAGCTAAAATGGCCTGCAGTACTGCACCCTTGGAATACTGCATCCAGTTTGGGTTGCCACAATACAAAAAAAGATGTTGAGACTCTGGAAAGAGTGCAGAGAAGAGCAACAAAGATGATTAGGGGCCTGGAAGCTAAAACATACGAAGAATGGTTGCAGGAACTGGATATGACTAGTGAAAAGACCAGGGGTGATCTGATAGCAGGGTTCCAATATTTGAGGGGCTGCCACAAAGAAGAGGGGGTCAACCTATTCACCAAAGCACCAGAAGGCAGGACAAGAAGCAGTGGATGGAAACTAATCAAGGAGAGAAGCAACGTAGAACTAATGAGAAATTTCCTAACAGTGGAAACAATTAACCAGTGTTATGGTTTGCCTCCAGAAGTTGTGGGTATTCCATCACTGGAGGTATCTAAGAAGAGATTAGACAGCCATTTATCTGAAATTGAAAACTTTGATTAGGCAGTTCTACATATCCTCCTCCTCCTCCATTAATCACTTATTCACAGTATTTATATAATGCAGTCATTTTACACAATATGCAAGAAATGTTTCTAACTCAACCATAGCCTGCAGTCTATTCTTAAACACACCTGTGTTTGGGAGACAGTTGCAGGTCACAATTACATGGTAATCAACAATGAACATCCACGTGGATGGTTGTTTAAAGGTGACCACAGAGCTAGAGAGAGCTGACATTTCCCATTAAGTTCTTTTCATAAGCAGTACCTTGAATGGGTTTATCAAATCCCATATTTCTCCACCAGAGGTTATAGCAAAATAACCTAGAGAGACCGCTAACATTTTGGGCTGCATTTAATGTTGCATGCAATTTTCCACTAATCCATCTTAGTTACACCAATGCCTTATGGAAAAAAGAGGCAGGAATTGACAAATGCTGTAGGATATAGCAAGACCATAGTCTTTATCCTAAAATGTTGAGAATGATATGTTAAGGTACAACAAAGAGTCACCAGAATTAATGACTATACTGTAAACCAGATTTTGAATTTTTACCTTAGATTTAATTTATGGCAGCCTCTGTTTCCTGTCTTCCCACTTACACCTGCCCAGGAACAGATGCTGGATTATTGACTCTTAGGGAAATTATTAGTCACAGGATAGTGCTAAAATTCATTTTCATTGCCCCCAGTCTTATCCTTTATTTTTAGGGGTACATGCAATGCTACAAAAATACAAAGTGTTTATAATGCACCGTAGCAAACAAGAACCTGTCAGTCCAAATTCTTGGACTGCAAAGCTCAGGATTGATGGGAAAGAGAAGAGAGAATGTTGGAAAAGATGAAATGCTATCCTTCCAAAGGATTCTTAAGATTTCAGGAACAGAGAATGTTCCAGTCATAACAACAACCAATTCTACTAGTATAGTTTGTTTATTTATGTTTATTTCTTGCTATCTTCTGAAACATCAGGTTGGCAATAGATCCTTACAGAGGAAAACTATCCATCTCATCACTAGGAGTTGCAAATGACTTGAGGGTGCAGAATCAATCAATTTACTTTTATTTATTTATTGGATTTATATGACTTCCCATCTCTGTGCATCTTACAATATTTAAAACGATGCAAAAACATTAATATAGCATAATACCGTAAAGCACGGCATCTCATGTAGCAGCCAGACATAGCAGGCAGTGCTTGTAAAAGTTTGAGATTAATGAAGCTGCTTAGTAAACAGGAAAGATGAATATACAATGGGGAACCTCTTCTGCAAATGTAGAATATGGAGGCTCACACAAACAATTCTCTCTAAGAACAGCAAGGAAGGCATTTTCCCATTGCTGAAGTTACAAAGCCTGTAAAGATGCAGGCTTTTAATTATGACTTTTAAAAAAAAACTGCTATTAATGGTTGGGTTAAATGTAGCCTTTTGGTTTTCACAATGACAGGGTATTTCAAGCAGGTATCATTAGAAAGGAGGGTTGTAAATTGAATAAGTAATAAATAAGCAGCAATCTCAAGACATCCATGTGAGAAGGATATTTTTGTGTGCATGACTGTCCTATTTTCCAGCTTATAGATATTTATCCACTTTTGACTAAGGATAAAAGTGTTCCCTGCATCCCAATTAGAAAATTGTTCCCTTAGGTCAGCCTTTCTCAACTTCAGCAACTTTAAGATGTGTGGACTGCAATGCCCAAAATATATTTTGTGGCTTGGCACAAATTCTGGAATTGGCAAGCATTAAAAACAAATTCAGCTCAGCGAGACATCATTTTTCATTAGCATTCCAATGGCATCGACTGACATTTAATCATATCAAATGTTGTTCCAAGTAGTCTGAAGTGTGAAACACACCTCCTGATGCAGCTCACCTGTGTGGCCATCAACAGCTTTGAAGAAGTTTTACCAACTCTTGTTAATATAACTGATCCACCTGTTCTGTGATCCTTTGTTCTTCTTTCCTTTGGAATGGAGATCAGTTTAGCCTCCTGAGCATTAATATTTTCTCAGACCAGCACAAAAGAGAATTCAACCTTCTTGGAAATCATTAGCAAAGAACAGCATGTCCAAGGTCTAGAACAGGGGTGTCAAACTCAATTTCATTGAGGGCCGCATCACCACTGCGGTTGCCCTCGGGGGGTGGTGGGGGTGGCCAGAGTGGGTGCAGCCTACTGGGTGGCCATGGATGGAGTGGGTGTGGCCTACTGGGTGGGCATGGCCAGTTCTACATCGTTCGCATCAAGGGTGACTATGGGGGCCTGGGCAGGAGTGGGACAGATCTGAGGGTCTCTGGCAGAAGGGGGTGGAACCGGGGCAAGTGCCAAGGCATGGTCCACTGGAGGAGCCTCACTGTTCCTCTCAGGCCATGCGGGGGGGAGGGCTTATGGAGCTAAGACTAAATGTGTTTCAGCATAGATGGCCACCACAAAATTGTACATTGGCTCCCAGCTGGCCTGGGCCAGGGCCAAGGCAGTGGGGGCTGTTCCCTCACTGTTTCCAGGATGGCTTCACGGGCCACATGAAACCACTTTGCGGGCCACATCTGGCCCCTGGGCCTTGTGTTTGACATGTCTGGTCTAGAACATTTAAAATTAACCTGATTAGAAAAATGAGTAGCGTATTTGACATATTTGTAAATGTATAGTCTCCTTTATCCTTTTACAGTCTTTATATAACAGGAGGTCTTTTTGCCCAATCAAGTTTTCATCTAGAAGATAGTCTTTGAAGTAACATCTAGGATTCACATTATAATAACAAACTTCCTTGTTTATTGTTTTGTTCTCTTTTTGATGTTGTATTATTGAGATTCTGAGAGTTTGAGCCCAGTGCTTATTTTCCTAAAATGTAAATCTTTTAAAAAATTCAGACTATAACACATGATATTGATTTATGTATTTGTTATTTATTTTTTACTTTTATCACATGCTTTTTTTCCTCACTTCACACAATGAGTGTGAAAAAATATAACAGTGAAGCCCTAAACTTTTTCCCATTTCTAAGCCAACTCTCCATCTTGAAAACCAAAGCAGATAGCAGATTTTAAATGGGAGAGCATGACAAAATACCTGGGATCGGGGAGATAGATAGATAGATAGATAGATAGATAGATAGATAGATAGATAGATAGATAGATAGGTGGGTGGGTGGGTGAGTGGGTGGGTGGGTGGGTAGATGGAGAGATAATAATAGTAGTAGTAGTAATAATAATAATAATAATAATAATAATAATAATAATAATAATACCACCTGCAACATAACACCCCAGACTTAACAATTGTCGATAAGAAAGACAAAAAAGTCTGGATAGTGGACGTGGCAGTGCCTGGAGATAGCAGAATGGAAGAGAAAGAACTGGAGAAGATAACAAAATACAAAGACCTACAAATAGAAATAGAAAGACTGTGGCAAAAGCAAGCAAGGGTAGTACCAATAGTCATAGGCTCCTTAGGTGCAATCCCAAAACAACTGGAGCACCACTTGAACACCATTGGCATTGACAAATTCGCTCTTAGTCAATTGCAAAAGGCAGCCTTATTAGGAACTGCTTCCATCCTGCGACGATATCTGTAATACCATCAAACATCCACATCTGCCTATCCCAGGTCCTGGGTAAGGACTCGATAGGTAGACAAAATGCCAAATCTAGTCTGAACATCTGGCTGACTGTGCGATGATTAATAATAATAATAATAATAATAATAATAATAATAATAATAATAATAATAATAAAGTTGGAAGGGACCTTGGAGGTCATCCAGTCCAACCCCCTACTCAGGCAGGAAACCCTATACCATTTTGGACAAATGGCCTTCCAGTCTCTTCTTAAAAACTTCCAGTGTTGGAGCATTCACCACTTCTGGAGGCAGGTTGTTCCACTGGTTAATTGTTCTAACTGTCAGGAAATTTCTCCGTAGTTCTAGGTTGCTTCTCTCCTTGATTAGTTTCTATCTATTGCTTCTTGTCCTGCCTTCAGGCACTTTGGAAAATAGCTTCACTCCCTCTTCTTTGTGGCAGCCCCTGAGGTATTGGAAGACTGCTATCATGTCCCCCCTCGTCCTTCTCTTCATTAAACTAGACATACCCAATTCTAGCAATCGTTCCTTATATGTTTTAGCCTCCAGTCCTCTGATCATTTTTGTTGCTCTTCTCTCACTCAACGTTGTTTTTACATCGTGGTAACCAAAACTGGATGCAGTATTCCAAGTGTGGCCTTAACAAGGCATTGTAAAGTGATATTAATACTTCAACTGATCTGGGTTTTTTGTGGTTGCAACTTGTTATTGATGAAGATTTGAATATCTATTGTGTTTATGGTGGATGGAATTTGTTATAGTGTTTTTTGTGGGTGGAATTTGTTATAAACTGTCTACTTTGGATGGAATCTGATAAGATTTAAATGAGTATAAAGGTGTCTTGTTTCCTTTTTTCCTTCTTTAAGTTTTAAGTAATGTATAAATTTGTGTTTTGGGGGAGTTTATGAAAATGATAATAATATTTATGATATTAGAAGGATTGGAGTATATTACAATGAGTTTAGTGTTTGGGTGGGGTTTTTAATGTTTAAAGTTTTAAGTAATATTCAGATTTGTGTTTTTGATTGATTATAATTTGTTTGTTTTAATGTTTCAAGTTCTGATTGTTTAAATTTGTGTTTTGGAGGGACTATAACTTGTTTAACTAAATGTATTTAGATTTGTTTATGATTTATCCTAGACTTTATATTGTAGTTATAGATGTTTAAAGAAAGTAGTGTTTAAAATTGGTCTTGGAAGAAATTTATGTAGAAGGATGGATAATATTATAAGTAAGATTAGAAGATTTCTAGAGTATATTATAATGTGTCTATTATTATTTTCTAGAAATAATTCATTTAATTTAAGGTATTTAGGATTGTTTAGGATTTATAGGTGTTTTAAGTTCTATATGTGTTTTAAGTTTTTTTTTCTTTTTTTTCTTTTGAAATATTTTGGATAAGCCTGTAATCAACTCTGGGAGGTTCAAGGGAGGGTTAGGGAGGTTTGGGGCTGGGGGAGGGTATGGGTGGGTGGGCGGGTTTGGGGAGGGGATTTATTTTGTAAAATGTTAAAAATTTTCAATAAAAAAAAAAAATACTTCAACTGATCTTGATTCTATCTCTCTGTTAATGAAGTCTAGCACTATGTTGGCCTGTTTGGCAGCTGCAGCACACTGCTGGCTCATATTTAAGTGATTGTCTACTAGGACTCTGAGGTCCCTCTCATTCATAGATAGATGATAGATAGATAGATAGATAGATAGATAGATAGATAGATAGATAGATAGGTAGGTAGGTAGGTAGGTAGGTAGGTAGGTAAGTAGGTAGGTGGGTGGGTGGATGGGTGGAAAGATAGGATAGGATAGGATAGGATAGGATAGGATAGGATAGGATAGGATAGGATAGGATAGGATGGGATAGGATGTTGGGTTAGAGGTTAGCAAGCCAACATTTGAGACCTTGGTATTGCCATGGGGCAAGGCTGAGCTTCTGTCCTTTGCACTAACTCCTGCCAGGGGCATAAGGGGAGCCCCAACTGGGCATCCCCCAGGGAACAGTGATGTCACCAGCTAATCCTTTCAACCTGGAAGCATCTCAGTGCTTCTGACATGAGTGCAGTACAAACATCAAGGAAAGTGCATGAATGTCTCCACTAAATCATTATGAATCAAGCTTGACTTGAAAGGAAACTCAGCTTGATACTGTTTGTACTGCTTTGCACATATGGGTAGATAATTTTTGTTAGGGTCTTAAACCATGCAGTTTTCCATAGAGCATGAAAAGAACAATCCAAAGAGTTTAAAAAGGGAGGGAGAGAAGGTAAAATTTCAGAGAACTAATCGTGCAATAAAACAAAAAGGAATAATTGAAATTGAAATTTAAAAAATTCAACTTTACGAGACAATATTTACTGCCTTATCCTCATAGCAATGAGGGAAAATTTGGCAGTGATAAAAATCATGAGTTACATAGGCTTAATCCAAGGATAGGCCCTCAAGATGAGTTTTTAAATAAACCACAATTCAACAATTTCATGTCTAAAAATATGAATCACTCTTCAAACCCAAAAGAAGCTCCTTTTTTTTACCCACTGGCAGCAACATAACTTGAAAAAAGTTTCAATGAAAATACGTTTCGGTTGACAGAAATGAATACAGCAGCATGGCTGATAGATCGGTATATAGAAACTCTACACTGAAAGATGTATGCATGTTAATTAAAGCTTTTATTTTGACTCACTAATCTGCTGTTGAAAAATTCAGCAAACTAACAATGCAATAAAACAAAAGGGAATAATTGAAATGTTTTTATTACTGCCCTTGCTTTTTTTCTCATTCGGAAAAGCTCTGGCTCAGATAATTTATTGGAAAAGAAAAGCATTCATACAGGGAAGTGAGTTCAGTATTTGAGGCTTTCCCTCCCCCTTTAAATGCAGCAGTGAAGTGAGAAAAGTAGCTATAGGCAGAGTAATTTGAGAGAAAAAAGCCGATAGGGCTAACTGCATTAGAAGCAATCCTGAAAGGTAATTTTCAGCTGGTCATGAAGGCAACAAGATGGAACAAATACCGGGCAAAATAAAACCTTACAAGTCTACAAAGGTTTACATTCTAATCCCTAAACTGAGTCCTAATAGGGCTGTACTTCCCTCAAAGGAACAGGTCTGTGACTAGGAGAGACTTTGCCTTCTTATTATTCAGAGAAACACAAGAAGCTCCGCCATTTTGCAAAACAGTTAAAACCATTTCATTCTGCTAGGCCAGGGGTAGGCAACCTTGGCTCTTTTATGACTCGTGGACTTCAACTCCCAGAATTCCTGAGCCAGCATGGCTCAGCTTGGAAACTCTCTCTTTCCCCTCAGCATGGCTGGCTCAGGAATTCTGGGAATTGAAATCCACGAGTCATAAAAGAGCCAAGGTTGCCTACCCCTGTGCTAGGCCATTGGGGCAGACTGCTGGTCTAGCCTGCATTATATTCATTGTAGGCTATTTTAATGTGTCTTTCTCTCTTTCTATTGCATAAACATTTCAATCATTCCAAGCGCAGAAATGTTTCAATGAATAAGATGGTGTTCTATATTTACTGAGTTTAATATCATCCCGTGCATGTGAGAAGCTGGAGAAAATAACAGTATATCTTCCAAACCTAAATCTTATGCAAAGAGAATGAGCATTTTGGGTAGTACATTGATCATGCAAATCAACATACCCATATTCCTTTTGCTGCACATTTGTTATAGTTCATCGTGGTTTCTTCTAGTTTTGAGTATGGCTCTGTTTTGATGGAGTTGCATTTCCCATTAAAAAAAAGTTGATTACTCTTCATTGGTTTTACAGATGGAAGCTTTGAAGAGAGTACTTTGCGTCATTATGCAGCTATGGCTTTTTAAGCTGGCTGGACACTAACATGAATGCCTGCATTGGTTGCATCCATTTTTTTCCAAAGGCCAATGGAATTGAGCTGTTTTGATTGCCTTTCATAATGAGAGGAGAGAGAATCTGCCCAGGGTCTCCAAAACTGAAAGAGAAACAGAAACATTCTCCACCCAGTATGCATTCCTCTATATTCCAGTCCTGGGAATCACACAGGCAAGTTCAATCATGCTAGATGTCTTGAATTCATGCCAGCATAGAAAGGAAGATAAATCAAATTGGTCCTTGTTGTGAAGGTCTTTCACAATAAGCCCTAGATACCTTCAATCAGGAAAAAAAAAAAACACATACTGTTGTATTCTGTTGTAGACTGAATTTGGTAAATAGGCTTATAAAATTCCATAAACAGACCCTATGTTTTATAGATACAAAATCACACCATAAGATGCAAAGAATGTACCAAATCCTGTTTCTGCATTCCTATTTCTTTAGAATTATTTTGACACAAGGCAGTTTCTCTTAAAAAAAAACTGTAACCAAAATTCTGGTTCTTACAACTGCCATTTACATGCTAGAATTAATAGGATTCACTGCAGTGCTTTTAATCCAGATGTAGAATTAATAGGATTCACTGCAGTGCTTTTAATCCAGATGTAGGAATAGTTCAGGAACACGGTGTAGTAAGTCAACGCTCCTTGTCACTATTAAATATGCAAAGAGCTTAATTCCTTGCATAAAATGATCTCTAAACCAAGAAGAACATTTTGAATATTGGCGATTACTTTCAACAAGATGTTGAGAGACTATCTTTTTGAAACCCCACATTTCGACTTAAGAAATGTGATCTACGAAAGTAATATAGAGCAGAGAATACATCTCATTTTCCCTCTGCTATCAGAAAATTCATCCAGTGGTGACAGATCTTTGCAAACAGCTAGTATAAAGCCCTTCAGCTCTAGGAACACTCCCTAAATTTACATAATATACTATTGAAATAAGAATTATTCTAAATAGCTCTTCTTCTTTCATATACATTTGCTACCAGGACTAGTCCACTTAGCTAAATCACTCAAACCCATCCCTGCCCCAATAGCTAGCTTTGAGTATTGGTCAAAATACATTTAAGGAATAAATAATGTACATAAGTTGAGTTGTTCCAGGAGACAGAAAGCAATGAAAAGTTGGTGGAGAAGGAAGAAAATAGAGAGCATATCATTACTTTTAAATCAGTTCTAATTTCTAAAAAAAAAAAGTTATTTAATTACTTGTTCTTTGTTCAATTTGCATGGCTGTCTTTCTAAACAAATAACTCCGAATGGTGAGCAATCTTAAAATAAATTTAAAACCATTCCAATTCTAGAATTGACGCAGAGGGCACATAGGTAAATGTGTGTGCACCATTAATCATCCATAATAAACACTTCCTTTATTTGGAATTCCAGTAACACTCAACTAGACTCAAGGGCAGTATTCATTTGATCAAAAATCCACATAATCCTTGCTCGCAAAAGGTATATCGAAGAAGTGGAAAATATGTTTCTGAAAACGGCATGAAACAGGAGTCTTTATATTTAAAAGGGAGATACAGAAAGATAATATTCTGGGGAAAATTCCCACAATTTTGATAAGGATTTTTCAGACAATCTCCGTTAATAACTCCATACCTCAGAAAAAGTTACATAGGACTTTGCTGTCCCTTAGGAAAAATAAGGATATTTTTTTTATGAATGGGGATTTAAAGACCAAAATATTGTTCTGAAATAAAGTAAAATAGAAAAACTTTCTCATTAATTTCTGTAGGCATATCCAGGGAAAACGGAAAGGAAATTCACTCTGGCAAATCCATTTCTTCTAAAGAGTGCTGTGGTAAAACACACACAACACAACACAATACTGCTGAAAAGACTGTTACATGTTACTCAGCCACAGTTATCTCTTTGTCTTTAAAATATGGAGCTGCAGTGAAAAACTATTGTAATGATGCCAACAAAGGCCAGCCTCATTTTCATCTATATCTTATCTTTGTGCTAGCAAACTGCAGTACGTTAAACCCTTTGTCCATAATCCAGATCTGCCATCAAATGCACACTCACCCTAACGTCACAGAATGGAGCATCTCTTTTAAAGGAACAACAACAAAAGTGTTAAACTTCACTGATTTTAGCTGCTCCAAAAAAAAAAAAAAAAATACAAAGCATTCTGCAGCGGTCTCATGCAATAATACCATAATTCAAATTTCAAAGCCAGAAACTTGGTTGAAGTCTTGATTAATGTTGATAGAACTCTTTACTTCTCCTACAGTTCTTTCCCAGAGAGCTGCTGGAACAGGTTTTAGACAAGGAGGATCAGAATTATGTGTTATCTGTCCATGAAACATAAATTGAAGTTGATGAACAAACCCTGAATGCCCTTCGTAACTTGTCTTATAATATTTGAGAGAAAGATATATGTTGCCTATTACATGAGAGAGCAGCTCTCAGAAATGAACTATAAGAGTCTCCAAGAACAAGATAAAAGAAAAAAATTCCTGGCTGGTTCACCCAGACAAAGAAGAAAAAAAACCATACAATGTTATTTTGAGATCTTCTTGTGGTACTCCTAATAATGCGAATTGCATTGTCAAATCTTATAATGCCCTTTTCATTGTGAGAATTTATTTCCACTTCTTTCTCAGAGCTAACTGATCTGTCATTCTGGTTTTGTTTTTTCTATTCAAAACCAACTGCTTCCCCCCCCCCTCTTTTAAATCCATGCTAATGTTTAATCTTTGATTGCTTTCAGGGTCAAAATTAGGGTCGTTGTTAATTTAATTTCAGACTAAGGCTATAAGAATCAAGCATTTCTGGGCATCATGAAAGTTTAATAGTGTAGGCTGTAGTTCAGCCAATGTTAAACCTTCTTAAGATCTACTTATTTGAAAGAGGGGTGCAACTCCAGTTTGAAAGAAATGGTACTTCAGTGTCTGCATCATGGACAGACTACATCCTTGTTTCTATGGCTACTTGCCCGTTAAACCAGGCTTGATGGCAGATGTTCTCCAAACGTATCACGTCATAAACCTGCAGCAGTTGTAACACTGCATCTCAAATAAAAATTTCAGAATCAAAGTTTGATGGATCGTCCAGGAAAGAATATGTTATAAACATGAGAAGAAAACAACCTATTGTCACATGTATTTTATAGTTGGGATAATGTAGAGAGTGCTGTCAGGTATATGAATGCATGAATATCCCAAAAATGATCAGCAAAAAAAAAAGCAATCTTTTGTGCACCTTGCACAGTCTAAATCCCTGGGGGTAAAAAAGAAAAGTACTAACTGAACATTGTCTCTTTCACAGAATGCTTATCACCTTCTTTGTGAAGGACAAGGACAGAAAAAGAAGCAGAGGATTTTTCAAGTCTTCATCAAATAATATCTCCCTATTCAGTGTGAAACTAGGTCTGGATCAACCTAAAACAGTTCCTTTGGTTTTCATACATTCGTAAATTTCAAAAATCTGTAGAAAATACATTGACAATCCTTCTTTATATCCAGAGCTTTCTCCGATGTACAGTACATTTTTCATTAACATTCAAAGACTTAGTAGAGAATTTTCTGAATCAAGCAAAAATAAAAGTTTTGGATGTAACTTTCTTAAATATCCAAATGGAAGAGAATACAGTAAATATCCCTTCCTAGGCAAAATAATGCATTTTTTATCTAATTTGAATTAACCTGAGTTGATAAGAAAAACGATAGGGAGAAAGGAGCAAGTGCTTAGAAGACTTACATAGAATTTATTCTGTAATATTTGTCTAAATAAATATATAACGTTATTTTAGCTTTTTCCTAGTTTTAATGGGTAGTAATTGGTCCATATACCAAGCTAACATCTTTGTGCATTTGCAGTGGACCAGGGACAGCTGAGGGTAATATTTGGCCATTTTTAGCAATTGAAAAAGTAATGAATCTAAATATATATATATAAAAGGCAGATATCCCAAAGATTTTTTGCTAAACATTTTGTGGGGGAAATGCACTCTTCTAGAATTTGCTTAGAGAAATTGGCTTATAATGCTTTCAGGGTATTTTATGGCTAATTGAATTCTGTCTCTGCTTTCTTTATGTTTTTCAATAGCTTTATTCACAACAGTTTTCAGGGTAACTCTGTCTCCTTCAGCTAGAAAACCACCAGAATATTAAACCACCAGTTAATTAATATTTATAGATAGACCCGGTCTACAAATGTCAAAGATCTACATCAGATTTCAAGAGGTTACACTGGATATAGAAACTTCATGAGTAGAACAGGAGCTTTGCAAAGACTTTTTTTTTTTCTGCAAAAAAACCCACTTAGAAATTGTGTTGTGCCCATATCTAAAGTGTCTTTATTTAAATGTATAAAAATCAAAATCTATTTAAGAAATAATATCTCCCTAAAGAGTCACTTCATTCTTACCACTTGGTTTCCTTTGCTATCAGGTTTGAAGATATTGTTTGTTGTTAGGTTTTGACTCTTTCCTGAGGGAAAGTCTTGTTGACATTCGTTGTCAATGTTAGACTCTCCTTGGAGAAAAATGCATGAGAGGTCTCTGTGTGTGTCACTTTTCCCCTTGCATAAAAACCACATTACAAAAATCTGCATAATAAAGATCTGCTAAGCAATAGGCTATGCCTCAGCCAGGTGTTTTCTGACACAGAGCAACACAGGCTATAACAGTGGTGGCAAACCTATGGCACAGGTGCCAGAGGCGGCACTCAGATCCCTCTCTGTGGGCACATGCGCTGTCACCCCAGTCCTAGGCCTTCAGCTGGGTTTTATAAAACCTTTTTGCTTTAGGCCTCCACCACTGTATATAAAAAAAAGTTCAATCTGTCAGTCAATTTCAATTTCTCGCGGGGAAAAAAAAAGATCTTGCAAAGTTGGAATTGATTGAACTTTTTAGTCCCACCCAATCTGCTGTTACCACCACAGCCACGCTCACCCAATGGGCTACACCCACCCAATGGGCCACACCCACCCGGCACCCAATGATGTCATAAGTGGGTTTTGGGTTGCAGTTTGGGCACTCTGTCTCTAAAAGGTTCGTCATCACTGGACTATAACAACACAGTTCTGAATAGCCAAGGCAGAGCAAATCTTCTTTAACCAGCCTCCTCACTTCAAAAAAAGTGAGTGATGTACATGCACAACAGCTGCTTTTGTCAAGAAAGTTGTCTGCAACTTAAGGGAAGCAACAACTCTTCATTTGTGTGCTTACCTTCATTGAAGTAAAGCACCCCTTCAAATCTCTGCAAAGAAATAGCATAGTCATGGCAATCACAATTCTTCAGTAAAGAACTGTGAGCTTTTAGAACAGAATAGAGTTGACGGGACCTTGGAGGTCCTCTAGTCCAGCCCCCTGCTCTAGCAGGAGAACCTATACCATCTCAGACAAGTGGCTGTCCAGTGATGGAGCACCCACGATTTCTGAAGGCAAGCTATTCTATTGGTTAATTGTCCTCACTGTTAGGAATTTTCTCCTTAATTCCAGGTTGCTTCTCTATTTGATCAGTTTCCAACCATTGTTTCTCGTCCTTCCCTCTGGTGCTCTGGTGAACAACCTGCCCCCCCACTGCCTTGTGGCAGCCCCTCAGATATTGGAACACTGCTAACATGTCTCCCCTATTTCTTTTTTTTTTAAGACTAGCCAAGCCCAAATCCCACAGCTGTTCTTCATATGTTTTAGTCTCCGGGCCTTTGATCATCTTAGTTGCTTTTCTCTGAATTTTTTCCAAGGTCTTAACATCTTTTTTGTAGTATGGTAACAAACATTGGTTGTAGTATTCCAGGTGTGGTCTCATTAGGGTTTTATAAAGCGGTACTAATACTTCGTGTGATCTTGATTCTATGCTTCTGTTTATACAACCCAGGACTGTATTAGCTTTTTGGGCTGCTACTGCATACTGCTGGTTTATAGTCAAGTGATCATCCACTAGAACGCCAAGGTCCCTCTCACTGTTTTTGAGCCAGGTCTCACCTAATCTGTACTTATCTCTTTGATTTTTCCTGCCTAAATGTAAAATTTTGCTTTTCTCTACATTAAAACTTATTTTGTTGGATAGGGCCCAGTGTTCAAGTTTGTCAAGATATTTTTTGAATCCTGAGCCTGTCTTCTGGGGTGTTGGCTATTCCTGACAGTTTAGTGAGACCTGCAGATGCAGAAGGATCTTGACAGACTTGAACATTGGGCGCTATTTAACAAAATGAAATTCAATGGTGAAAAAAGTAAGGTTCTACATTTAGGCAAGAAAAACCAAATGCACAGGTATAGTATAGGTGATACCTTGCTCAATAGTAGCAACTGTGAGAGGGATCTCGGAGCCCTGGTGGACAATCACTTAAATATGAGCCAGCAGTGTGCTGCAGCTGCTAAAAAACAACAATACAGTGCTAGGCTGCATTAACAGAGGGATAGAATCAAGATCACATGAAGTGTTAATACCACTTTACACTGCCTTGCTAAGGCCACATTGGAATACTGCATCCAATTTTGGTCACCATGATGTAAAATAGACGTTGAGACTTTAGAAAGAGAGCAGAGAAGAGCAACAAAGATGATCAGGGGACTGGAGGCTAAAACATATAGGGAACGGTTGCTGGAATTGGGTATGTCTTGTTTAATGAAGAGAAGGATGAGGGGGGACGTGATAACAGTGTTCCAAAATCTCAGGGGCTGCCACAAAAAAAGAGGGAGTGAAGCTATTCTCCAAAGCACCTGAAGGCAGGACAAGAAGCAATGGATGGAAACTAACCAAAGAGAGAAGCAACCTAGAACTAAGGAGAAATTTCCTGACTGTTAGAACAATTAACCAGTGGTACAACCTGCCTCCAGAAGCTGTGAATGCTCCAACACTGGAAGTTTTTAAGAAAGAGACTGGACAACCATTTGTCTGAGATGGTATAGGGTTTCCTGCCTGAACAGGGGGTTGGACTAGAAGATCTCCAAGATCCCTTCCAACTTTACTATACATATATAATAGTGAAGAGAGCAGAATGAGCTTGAAATGGCCATCTTAGTCTCCCAATTTAATTCTTTAATTCTTTGTCAGAAAAAAGAAATTTGGATTTGTAATGTTTCGCAGTTGCGACTTGAGCCTGCTTAACGCCCCTAGTTGGGGGCTGCAAGGCAAAAGAGATGGTAAAAAGTAAAACTGCAGTATAGCAGTTAAAAAAAATGTCAAGGTGTAATCAATTAGACATCTGTCTGAAAAACTTCCTGCATATATATATATATATATATGACCAACCACTGCCTATCCAACACATACTTCATCTATAACGGACAAAAATACAAACAAACAGAAGGAGCACCCATGGGATCACCCCTCTCACCTGTCATTGCCAACCTCTACATGGAACACTTTGAAACCCAAGCTCTAGAAAAATCGGATCACAAACCCAAACTCTGGCTCAGATATGTAGACGACACCTTCATAATCTGGCCACATGGGAAAGAAAAACTGGACAACTTCCTCACACACCTCAACAGCCTACACCCCAAAATACAGTTCACCATGGAAACAGAAGCTAACAACCAACTTCCCTTCCTGGATGTCTTAGTCTACAAGAAATCCAATGGCTCCCTAGGACACACCATCTACCAGAAGAAAACACACACAAACCGCTATCTGCACGCTCTCTCACACCACCACCCAGCACAGATCAACTCTGTAGCCAAGACACTCATCTCCAGAACAAAACGCTTAGCTGACGAACAACACCTAAAACCCGAACTACACACTCTCACCAATGTACTAACATCCAATGGATTCCATAGAAATAAGATTACAAACCTAATCCAAAAAGAAACCCCCACCAAAATCCAAGACAAAGAACAAGAAAACGGCAAAGCCCTCCTCCCATACATAAAAGGCACCACAGACAGAATCAGTAAGATCCTCATAAACACAACATCAAAACAGCATTCTGCACAAACAGAAAAATATCCACCATCCTTAGAAACCCCAAAGATAAAATTGAATTAGAAAATCAAGGAGTATACGAAATCCCATGCACCACTTGTCCCACCACATACATCGGACAAACCAACAGAAGAATAAGTGCACGCATTGAAGAACATAAGAACTCAGTCAAAAAAGAGGAACCAACATCTTCCCTGGTCCAACACCTTAAAGCCACAGGACATGAAATTGACTTTAAAAATACCAGAACCATTGCCAAAAGTGAACATTTTAATAACAGAATAATCAGAGAAGCCATCGAGATAGAAAAACGCCCACACAGCATGAACAAGCGAGATGATACCTCCCGCCTACCAGCCATTTGGAAACCTGCCCTTATTGACAAACGACTCCCTAACCCCAAAATCTTAAACCCCTCTGCAACTCAGACTAACCTGAGCACAACCAAACAGAACACTCCCCCAGCCAATCAGAGCACAGCCAAGCCCCTAACCATTCAGAACACACCTCCACCCAATCAGAACACAGCCAAGCTCCCATCCAATCAGTTCATACCCTCACTGGCAGTTAAAAGGAAGAAACAGCTAAACCACACATTGCTGCTCAAAGCAAGAAGCTAAAACACCAGCCTGAAGATGACGAATGTGACTTCGTCGAAACGTTGCCAAGACACTTCCAATTTTACGCGGGAGAAAACCCGAACAACCAAAGACCTATATACAAATACCCGCGAAAACCTCAGAAAACAAATATCGAACCTCTACGGGGAGGAAATCCACCATCTGACCAGGACCTATGAAAAACTTGAAGTCCAAAGAGCTTCCATTTTATGTGACCTCGCATTCCTACGTAACTGCCGAGATCAAAATCTAATCCCCACATGTTTCCAACTGAAATTCCACTCCAACTCTGCAGCCACCAAACGGATCCTGAAAAGAACAGAATTGGCCCTAATCAGAAATGAACTTCACACAAAAAGATTCCTCCTAGACCGAATTAACAAAGATCTCCTCACACTCCACCTCAAACTCAGCAACAAGATCCACCCCGCACTTTGGGACAAATCCAAACAACTCGCCGTCTGGAGAGCCGAAACACAGACCACCCTCAAGACAGATACACACACCAACAAACTCCGAAGACTACAAGAACGCCAGAAACAAACCCCTCCTCCCTCACAGCCACACATGAAACAAACAGTGCATAACATCTCAGATAGGATCCTCACCAAAGCCGAAACCAATGTCCTTTCCAAAGGATTCAACTTTGCAGTCGCTCCCAAACACATCCCCACTGAAACCATTATATGTGGAGTTGAAACCAGCCTGACCAAAATCAACCCCGATGACGCTAACAAAATCAGACTCAAAATCACCAACATCCTCTGCACCAGCAAGCCACCCAAAAGCAACTTACCCAAAGAGGAACAGACAGCACTACGTAACCTGAAAGAAGACACCAGCATAATAATCCTACCAGCAGACAAGGGCAACGCCACGGTGGTTATGAACACATCTGACTACCAAACCAAATTAACCAACCTACTCCAAGACTCCACATACAAACCCCTAAATACAGATCCCACCACCTACCTGGAAAAAACCACCAGAACCAAGATAAAAGCCTCCCCCATTAGCGAAGAGATCCAGCAAAGAATCATTCCCAGAGAGAAATCATCCAGATGCCCTAAACTCTATGGTCTCCCCAAGATACACAAAGAAGGAACCCCACTCAGACCTATAGTCAGCTCCATAGGCTCACCTCTACAAAACCTAGCCAAATTTCTCGCCAAACAACTACAGCCCTATGCAGAATCCATCACCTCACACGTAAAAAACTCATTCCAGTTTATAGAGATCATAAAGAAACAAAGCTTACAGCCCAGCGACCTACTAGTGAGCTTCGATGTCATATCCCTCTTCACCCAAGTGCCTATCAAAGAAGCCTTGACAGCTATTCAAAACAAATATAACCCCCCCAAACACATCTTAGATCTGACCAACCACTGCCTATCCAACACATACTTCATCTATAATGGACAAAAATACAAACAAACAGAAGGAGCACCCATGGGATCACCCCTCTCACCTGTCATTGCCAACCTCTACATGGAACACTTTGAAACCCAAGCTCTAGAAAAATCGGATCACAAACCCAAACTCTGGCTCAGATACGTAGACGACACCTTCATAATCTGGCCACATGGGAAAGAAAAACTGGACAACTTCCTCACACACCTCAACAGCCTACACCCCAAAATACAGTTCACCATGGAAACAGAAGCTAACAACCAACTTCCCTTCCTGGATGTCTTAGTCTACAAGAAATCCAATGGCTCCCTAGGACACACCATCTACCAGAAGAAAACACACACAAACCGCTATCTGCACGCTCTCTCACACCACCACCCAGCACAGATCAACTCTGTAGCCAAGACACTCATCTCCAGAACAAAACGCTTAGCTGACGAACAACACCTAAAACCCGAACTACACACTCTCACCAATGTACTAACATCCAATGGATTCCATAGAAATAAGATTACAAACCTAATCCAAAAAGAAACCCCCACCAAAATCCAAGACAAAGAACAAGAAAACGGCAAAGCCCTCCTCCCATACATAAAAGGCACCACAGACAGAATCAGTAAGATCCTCCATAAACACAACATCAAAACAGCATTCTGCACAAACAGAAAAATATCCACCATCCTTAGAAACCCCAAAGATAAAATTGAATTAGAAAATCAAGGAGTATACGAAATCCCATGCACCACTTGTCCCACCACATACATCGGACAAACCAACAGAAGAATAAGTGCACGCATTGAAGAACATAAGAACTCAGTCAAAAAAGAGGAACCAACATCTTCCCTGGTCCAACACCTTAAAGCCACAGGACATGAAATTGACTTTAAAAATACCAGAACCATTGCCAAAAGTGAACATTTTAATAACAGAATAATCAGAGAAGCCATCGAGATAGAAAAACGCCCACACAGCATGAACAAGCGAGATGATACCTCCCGCCTACCAGCCATTTGGAAACCTGCCCTTATTGACAAACGACTCCCTAACCCCAAAATCTTAAACCCCTCTGCAACTCAGATTAACCTGAGCACAACCAAACAGAACACTCCCCCAGCCAATCAGAGCACAGCCAAGCCCCTAACCATTCAGAACACACCTCCACCCAATCAGAACACAGCCAAGCTCCCATCCAATCAGTTCATACCCTCACTGGCAGTTAAAAGGAAGAAACAGCTAAAACCACACATTGCTGCTCAAAGCAAGAAGCTAAAAACACCAGCCTGAAGATGACGAATGTGACTTCGTCGAAACGTTGCCAAGACACTTCCAATTTTACGCGGGAGAAAACCCGAACAACCAAAGACCTATATATATATATATATATATATATATATATATATATATATATATATATATATATATATCAAATTCCCTTCAGCCCCGATCATGTTTCTGAAGCTTCATGCAATGTTAATGGCTACTGTGAACATCCTTTTAATTTTTCATCCACACTAATTTACTTTCTCTTCCTGTTTGATTCTTTGTAGCCCTCCTATTCTCTGCCTTCTTTTCTATAGTATATTGAGTTTTATGTCAGTATTATGTTTGTAGCTGTAAATCATGTTATTAGGGAGTTAAAAGGTTTGGAGAGGTCTGAGAAGTGATTTCCTGAATCATTTCAATATTCGAAATGGCACTGATTTATTCCCCTGACTGTTTTTCCATGCCTTTAAACTTTGCATAGTTCTGTATATCCGCTTTTGCTGCAGGAGGAATATTTTTAGGATGGCTTCTACTGAAGCAAACATTAGCTTATGATTCTCTTGAGCTATTTTCAGCTCCCCTTTGAGATGCTAATAATGGGTTTTAAATTTCCAATCACAAATAATGACATGTTCTGAAGCACTGCTTAAGCATTTAAAATTGTTAGGATAATTGGGTGGAAACTGTTATGTAAAAGGAAGGAAAAATTATCCCAGATTTTTGAATGTACATAAAGTAGGAATTTCCTGACCATGTGAGTTAGTAAGCAGGAGAAAGGCCTGCTTCCTGGGACTGTGTGTCTCTGTCAATGGATTTCAAGCGAAGACCTTTGTCTGGCATGGCCTCAGAACTTCTTTCCCTAGCTAGACAGTTGGACCAGAAAACCTCAAAATCCCTTCCAATTCTATGATTCCAATGCTAGAGTCACTTGCTCACTTCACCACCAAATAGAAAAAATAACCAATTTGTTGTCATGCAATCAACTGTCATATCAGCCCCATCTAGTGTAAGGATTCCTACTTTGGCCAGGCTATTTGACTAGAAGATCTCCAAGTTCTTTCAATCTGTGATTCTGTGATGCTTTTGAAGCTTTGCACTGTAGTCAGTTAAGATATCATATTATGGATATGCAAAGAAGAGCAACACAAATGATTAGGGGTCTGGAGGCTAAAACATATGAAGAATGGTTCCAGGAATTGGGTATGTCTAGTCTAATGAAAGGAAGGACTAGGGGTGACATGATAGCAGTGATCCAGTAGGGGCTGCCACAGAGAAGAGATGAGTCAACCTATTTTCCAAAACAAGAGATGGCAAGAAAGGAAACAATGGATAGAAACTAGTCAAGGAGAGAAGCAACCTAGAACTAAGGAGAAATTTCCTGACAGTGAGAACAATCAACCAGTGAATCACTTGCCTCCAGAAGTTGTGGAGGTTTTTAAGAAGACATTGGACAGCCATTTGTCCAGAATGGTATAGGATCTCCTGACTGTGCAAGAGGTTGGATTAGAAGACCTCCATGGTCCCGCCCAGCTCTGCTATTCTGCTATGGTAAAAGATGGTAGAAGATGGAGGCCAGAAGACATGAAATGACACATCATCTCTAGCATTTAAATTATTTCTGAAATATCCAATTCATTGGGGAAGATAGGAGAATGCAGAGGGATATATTATGGCTGCCCATCTTTGCTTCAATAAAACTAGGGGTTTCTCTTCTCCCTTCCCCTTCTCCCCCCCCCCCAACTTTGTTCAGTCAAAGTTGATCATTTAGGCTTCTCCCTCATTCCTTATTATGAGTTTTACAGTGTTTAAATAAAAGATTTGGAAAATTATTTTTTTCTGGATTCTGTCTTCTTAACTCTTCAGCCAAACTGAGTGTTTCCTTACATCTATCTTAAAAAGAAAGAAATCTCCTTAAATACTACAGAAAGTGAAATCCTGTGCTTCCGTTCTGCAACAATTCTTACCCATGTGTCCATTACTTAAAATTTTATGTTCTGAGTATGCATGTACATCATTTATCTGTCCATCTCTATCCGTCATGATCATCTCATTCAAATTGTAGAATGTTCCCTAGATTGAGAAGAAACAAAGTCCTTTTCAGGGCTACCAGGTGTGAGAACAATTTTAGTTCACATTAGCCTATCATGATAAAAACATGCCATTCACAGCTGCAAAGTATGTTGGGAAGCTGTCACTAGAAATTTCATTGTAGTAGGTCTGATTAGATATTATCATGAAAAAAAAAATCTGAAAAAGGTGGCTACAACCCAATACCTTTAAAAAGATGAACGTTACGTCTAGTACATCTTCAGACAAAAATATTTGTGCAATCGAATGTCAGCTTCTGAAAGTAGATAACATAGGACCCATTGCAAATAAATCTTTCCTTCTTCTCCTGGATAAATTCTACTGAAATCGTAGATCTGAGTTAATGCAAAATGCCAATATTCCAGCCATGCTGATCATTTTGATTGATTGCAGTATTTCAAGGTTTCCCTTTATTCTTGTCGCAAGAAAATAACTTGAGATCAAAAAGTGCAAAACACTTTGTTGCTTTATTGTGAGATGACAGAAGACACATCAATGTCTGGGACAGCTACTATAACAAAAGGGATGACATTGTGTTGATTGTGGAAAGGAACATCATGACCACTGGCCATTCCCAATGGCTAGAGCTTTTACCTGGAAAGGAACCAAGTCTTGGACTTGGAATGAACTAAGAATTCCTTTCCTTTTTCAACGGAAGCATTTTATTCACCTAACCTCCATCATTTTTTCTCTCTTCTGCCCTCTGCTGTCTTTGCTTTCTCAAGAAATCAGAATTCTTTAAAGCCAAAATCTTAAAAACAGGAAAGTAACTCACAATATGCAAAGGTACAGTGCTGGTAGTTGAGGACTTCCTTTTGGGAGATTTGTGAGCTGAGAAAGATTTGAGCTTTATCTCAGTTTGTGAATTTTTTGGTGTGGTTATTAAACACCAGAAAACCATGTTGCTTACATCACAAAGGTGCTTTTTCAACAGACAACTGAACTTTTTTTTTCCCTTGAGGAAGACATTTTGCTTCTCATCCAAGAAGCTTCTTCATTTCTGACTGGGTGGTGGAAGGGGATGGAAGGATTTATATTCATTTGCAGTCATCTGGTTGTTAGTACTCTCTCTATAACAGTAGTCTTCAAACTTGGCCCTTTTATGACTTGTGGACTTCAACTCCCAGAATTCCTCAGCCAGGCACGCTGGCTGATGGATTCTGGGAGTTGAACTCCACAAATCATAAAAGGGCCAAGTTTGAAGACCCATGTACTATAAGAACATACAGTAGACGTCACAAGGGAGCTCTAAGTTTAATAACTACAAATTCTTCTCTCATAAACCCCTTCATAAAAGAGCCAAGTTTGAAGACCCATGCTCTATAAATATAGAAGAATATAATCTTTCCATCCCCCATCTAGTCAGAACTGAAGAAGCTTCTTGGATGAGAATTGAAACATCTTCTTCAAGAAAAATAACAAAGTCCAGTTGCCTTTGGAAAAGCATCTTTGAGAGCACCAAGACCTGGATGGTTCATAATCTCCATAGATACCTTGCTTATATATGTAGGAAAGAAATGTAACCATAGCAGTTTAGAAGATAGAATGAGGGAAATACTATATAGTGGGCTTTCCTTCTATTAGGGCTTTGTTGTTGTTAATTGCGAAGTTGTGTCTGACCCATTGCGACCCCATGGACAACATTCCTCCAGGTCTTCCTGTCCTCTACCATCTTCTGGAGTCCATTTAAGTTCACACCTACTGCTTTAGTGACTCATCCAGCCATCTCATTCTCTTTTGTCCCTTTCTTCTATTGCCCTCAATCTTTCTCAGCATTAGGCCCTTCTCCAGTGAATCCTTCCTTCTCATTAGGTGGCCAAAGTATTTGAGTTTCAACTTCAGGATCTGGCCTTCTAAAGAGCAGTTGGGGTTGATCTCTTCTAGGACTGGTTTGAACGCCTTGCAGTCCAAGGGACTTGCAGGAGTCTTCTCCAGCACCATAGTTCAAAGGCCTCAATTAGGACCTTATTAGGTCTTATTGGGAGAATTTTCCAATTTCAGCTCTTTCTGTGGCACTGAGATGGTTCCACATGGTGAGCATAATGTATAACTCAACTTTTGGTTGCGCAGATCAGAGGTGCTTCCATAACGAGTATTGACAGCAGTAAGTTTCACCTCTGCCTGGTCTCCCACTTACTGTAACATTGTGCTTGAAAGCTCATTTCAGCTGAAACCATTCAAGTGTAGCCTTCTCTATTGGTGTTTCTTCCTCCTGTATATTTTTTTCTCCCTGTAGATTAGATCAAGGGTCAACTCTGTGTTCATTTTGATGTTCAAGAGAAATGCATTGAAGATTTAAAATGACAACAACAACAAGAGGAAAGGGCACTGACTAGTTCCTCCTGTTTTTCAACAAGGAACGTGGGCCGCAGAAGAGAAAGAAGTATGAGTGATTGATTGATGTTACACACTGCTCTTCCTCTGAAACAAGGAAAAAAAATCAGATAAAATTAAAATTGCTTAAACCATCCCACCTGTTTTGCACTTATTGATAGCTTTGTGTTATTTCCTCTGGCAATTTATGTCAAATTCGACAATCAAAATTGGATTTTGCCCAAGTCTGTATACAACAAGGATGAAATCCTGCACACTGTTAGTCAGATGTAAGACACATTTGGGTGGTGTAATTAAAGGGTGCATCTTCAATCATTATCTATGTCTTATTCTCCACAAGTGATTATCCTGAACAGCACTTATGAATGTGGGATGTTTTTCTTCATTTGCCTTCATTTGTATTTCTGTAACAGTTTGGAGATATTTTAATATTGAAAGAGATATCTGCTTTCTACAGCCAGTTTGGTGAAATTATTAAGTGTGTTGGACTAGAAACTAGCTCCAAGTCCTGCCTTAGACATGATAGGTGACTTTGTACCAGTATGTTTCTTTCACCCCTAAGACAAAGTAGGCAGTGCCAAACCATTTCTGAAAATACTACTTAGAAAACTATTTATCTATATAGTCAGCAGGAATGAATGGAATGGAATGGACCAGACCAGGGGTAGACAACTTTGGCTCTTTTATGACTTGCAGACTTTGACTCCTAGAATTTCTGAGCCAGCATAACTGTCTCAGGAATTCTGGGAGTTGAAGTCCGTGAGTCATAAAAGAGCCAAGGTTGCCTAACCCTGGAATAGAATAGAATAGAATAGAATAGAATAGAATAGAATAGAATAGAATAGAATAGAATAGAATAGAATAGAATAGAATAGAATAGAATAGAATCTCAATATTATAGCGTACAGATTGCTGTACTTTAAGTCCAGCTATTGTTGCAGGATTCTTCAAACATATTAATTTTAGTTCATTCTATATAATATAAAGTTTTCAAATTTTGCTCAATCCCTAGTGTTGTGGCAGCAACAGATCTGGCTTGTCATGTCTTCCTCAAGGAGTCATAACAGATTCTGTCGGAATGCCACCTGCATGCTCAGAATCTAATTTTCGTTTTGAATCCAGATATCTGCAAAGGTTTGACTACTGGGCTAGATTTTTCAATTATTTTAAAATCCTTTCCAGCCATGCCACCTTGTCAAGATGGAAAGCCGTCTAGACCCAGCCTAAGGAGGATGGCAGTTTGTTAACATTCTCTGTACTCATATTCTTCAAATAGTTTTCGTGGCAAATCCCACATAGCTGCCAAACCCAAGACGAGAGCCACCTTGATTTCAAAAGGAACCTTGATGCTAGTCAAAATAAAACAGGCAGATTTATAACAAAGTCAGTACAGGTGGAGTCTCTTTCTTCTCACAGCTTCCACCTCTGACTGGGCAGTCTCTTCTTCCTCATCATCCTGGTGACTCAAACCTCTTCCAAGTTTAGTCTCTACATTTCCCTCCCATTCAAAAACTAACATTGCCATCTGGTGTGGCCCCCCAAAAAGGTGTCTATCACAGTTTATCTTCTACTCTACTTTGCTTCCTCTGTCATTCCCTTTAGTGAAACTACTTGCGAAAGGAAGAAGGTGGTTCTACTCCCTGTGTACCAATGTTCTTTATATTTCCATCCTGTGTGTTACGTTTCTCTGCCACCTTTTTCCAAGGAGCACAAGAGATCATCCACAACACCAACTTCTTTCCATTCATCATCACAAAGAGATCTGTGACATAATTAGATCAGTAGGCCATGATTGCCCAAAAGTTACTGTCAGCCCTCCAAAGTAAGTCTGACTTAGTAACCAAAGCCATGCCAGCTAATACTACTTTTATTATAAGATTATATAGTTAGAGAATTGTGCAATTCTGAATGAATTAGGGAAAGTTCCATCTGAGATGGTTTCTCCTGTTACAGTTCTGTTCTGGACTTTGGCTTCTTTTATCTGACCATTGTCTTGGTTGTCGTACTTGCTTTTCCTCAAGGCTATTCCTTCTTCCAATTAAAGCTAAACTAACATGATTGAAGCATCTATTATAAAGCCAAATCTAGCAATAACTTACAAGACAAACTATGAAATTTCTTACCAGCTCCATTTCATTAGTATAGAATAGAATAGAGCTGGAAGGGACCTTGGTGGTCTTCTAGTCCAGCCCCCTGCTCAAGCAGGAGAACCTACACCATCTCGGACAGGTGAATGTCCAGTCTCCTTTTAAACAATCTGCAGGAACAGAGTGCCCATGATTTCTGGGGGTAAGCTGTTCCACTGGTTGATTGTCCTCACTGTCAGGAAGTTTCTCCTTAATTCCAGGTTGCTTCTCTCTTTGATCAGTTTCCAACCATTGTTTCTCATCCTTCCCTCTGGTGCTCTGGTAAACAACCTGCCCCCCTCTGCCTTGTGGCAGCCCCTCAGATGCTGGAACACTGCTATCATGTCTCTCTTATTTCTTCTTTTCTTTAGACTAGCCAAACCCAGTCTACAGTGTCTATCTAACCAACTCACCATATAATTCTAATATATTCCAAATCTATGTTTAAGAGTAAACATGATCCAATCTTTTAAAAAATGTTTGCTTCAGCAATCTTTTTTTTTTTTTTAAAGATGCACTAACCTTTGGAAAATGTGTCAAAAATACTTTCTCAGAGGAAAAAAAAAACATAGACCATTAGACTGCACTTAGAAAATTTAAAACTTAGAGTAAACGGACTCTGAACATCATACAAGCACATTTAGCAAATATAATCTGCCAGTGTTTAGGTGTCAAGAGAATTTAATGAGCACTATCTACAGAATCCTGTAATCTTTCATTTAGCAATCAAGCAAGCATTTGAATGTTTAGTCACACCTGATTGGTCTGTTATAGCAGCTTACCAATAATGTGAACCATACCGAATGTTATAGTTATGAATAAAGTCACCATGGAATAACTTACTTTAAAAATATCAACATTATGCTGAAAGATTTATTGAGTGTACATACATATTAACATGAATATAGCAAATATAACTTAAGAAATTGCCCTTAACCCATGAAAATGTATGAGTCTATTTATAGAACATCCCACACGTCCACAATTTGAAATGGATAGTTGATGGCTTACAGAGGTCAGAGGAAAAGAGAAAAGCCTAGATTTAAATCAGGCTTTATGAATAGGTTATCCAGTTTTTTATTTCCTGAAGAAAATGTTTATGTGCTGCAATGTTTATTTAAATATCATTGTAGTTCTTTTCATTTAAGCTTATGATCATTTAATATCATATACTTTGGAAAAGATGAATTAATGGTGATAGCAGTGTTTCAATATCTGAGGGGCTGCCACAAAGAAAGAGGGGGGGGCAACCTATTTTCCAAAGCACCAGAAAGCAAGACAAGAAAAAAATGGATGGAAACTAATCAAGGAGAAAACCAACCTGGAATTAAGGAGAAATTTCCTAACAATGAGAACAATAAACCAGTGGAACAGCTTGCCTTCAGAGGCTGTGGGTGCTCCACACTGGAGGCTTTTAAAAACAGGTTGGATAGTCACTTGTCTGGAATAGAATAGAGTAAATAGAATAGTAGTAACTGTGAGAGGGATCCTGGAGTCCTAGTGGACAATCACTTAAATATGAGCCAGCTGTGTGCAGCAGTTGCCAAAAAAGCCAACACAATGCTAGGCTGCATTAACAGAGGGATAGAATCAAGATCACATGAAGTGTTAATACCCACTTTACAATGCCTTGGTAAGGCCACACTTGGAATACTGCATCCAGTTTTCGTCACCACGATGTAAAAAAGATGCTGAGACTCTAGAAAGAGTACAGAGAAGAGCAACAAAGATGATTAGGGGACTGGAGGCTAAAACATATAAGGAACGGTTGCTGGAATTGGGTATGTCTAGTTTAATGAAGAGAAGGACGAGGGGCGACATGATAGCAGTGTTCTAATATCTCAGGGGCTGCCCCAAAGAAGAGGGAATCAAGCTATTCATCAAAGCCCCTGAAGCCAGGAGAAGAAGCAATGGATAGAAACTAATCAAGGAGAGAAGCAACCTGGAACTAAGGAGAAACTTCCTGACAGTTAGAACAATTAACCAGTGGAACAACCTGCCTCCAGAAGTGGTGAATGCTCCAACACTGGAAGTTTTTAAGAAGAGACTGGACAGCCATTTGTCTGAAATGGTATAGGGTTTCCTGCCTGAGCAGGGGGCTGGACTAGATGACCTCCAAGGTCCTTTCCAACATCATCATTATTATTATTACTACTATTATTATTATTGTTGTTGTTGTTGTTGTTAGGATCTCCTGCTTGAGCAGGGAGTTGGACTAGAAGACCTCCAAGGTCCCTTTCAACATTGTTATTCTTATATCTATTAACAAACTATAACTTGTTCTCTCTCTCTCTCTCTCTCTCTCACTCTCTCTCTCTCACTCACGCACACATACACACACACACACACACACACACACACAGAGTGACCATGCAAACTTTTTTTTTTAAAAAAAAACAAACTTTCTTGCATAAGATTCCACTCTGTGATCATTTAGGCCAAAAATAATTTAGCTTGAATCAATCAAACATTATTTTTTCATTTATATTCCACCTTTCCTCCCAGAACTCAAGATTTATTGCCATTGAATATTTGTAGAAGATGTTAGATAAGAGAAGCAGCAATTTCAGAAAATGAAACAATTGGGTTTCACATCCAAGTAGGGATTTGCAGCCTATAATGTTAACCTTGGAGATCTTCCCAGTTCTACTCAAAAATGACTAATCCTCTGCGTGAAAGACACATAAAATGCTAGAATTTTTATAAACAAGGCAGAAAGATCAATTTTGTTTTTACTTTCAGTTCATGACTTGAAAAACAGAATATGTAACTTAAATGTAATAAATAAAAGGATATTGCTTTTTGATTTATTGACCTGTATCAAACAGCTCAGTATGTTTGCATAAAAGGTAAGAGCTACTGAGATATAGTGGTTAAGTTGTTTAACTAGGAGATAATAGATGGAGGTTGGTTAGATGGTTGTTAGATTTCTAAGCTATTCATAACCAGGACCTCAAGGAAAATTATATTTGAAATCTCTTTTCATTTTGTCCCAACAACAGCACCTTGTGAAGAAGTTAGGCTAAGATAGAAATGGAGATAAAGATGGAGATGGATGTGATAGAGAGAGACTAATCAGTGGAACGACTTTCCTCCAAAAGTTGTGAATGCTCCAACACTGGAAGTTTTTAAGAAGAGATTATACAACTATTGGTCTGAAATGGTGTGGAGTTTCCTGCCTGAGCAGGGGATTGGACTAGAAGACCTCCAAGGTCCCTTCCAATTGTGTTATTTTGTTATTCTGATTGTTATGAGCAAGCTAGGTGGAACATCTGGATCTCATTTCCTAACATTCATTCTAATGACCAAGTATGGTCAGGGGGATCAAACTGCTGGCCCGTGGGCTGGATGCATCATGCCAAAACTGCACCCACCCCATTGTTGGCAATGGGAAAAAAGTCATGATACATCGTGACATGTCACGTGATGTCATGAGTTTGACAACCATGAAGTATGTGAGATCTTCCTCTATATCATCTCATGAAAAACTGAGCAAGGATTGAACTAGAACATCTCCAAGGTCCCTTCCAGTTCTGTTATTCTGTTATTCAGAGACACAGACAGACAGACAAGGAGAGATGTCCAATCCCATTAACAAGGCTGATTCTCTCTTCTCTTATGTTAACCATCCTTCCCAAATGGCTTAGAATGAGGAAAACTGGAAGAAGTGTTGTTAACCTACATTGAGCAGATGGGGGAAAGGCAGGATATACAAATCTGTAAATATTGTGTTTGAAGAATAATTATTTTTTAAATATATATATATATATATATATATATATATATATATATATATATATATATATATATATATATATGCAGAACTGAACAATGTTCATCAGTAAACTCCAGCATGTACTTCTCCCAAATCCTGAAATATTTAAAACTCTCTTAACTCCCATTAGAACATTCAAAGTATGTTGACCATATTTCCATACTGACTTTTACAGAGGGCAAGTAATTCTATGAGAACTACTGTCTGGTATTCAAAAGAAATATGAAACTGAAAAGTATTATCTTGCTTTTGAGTAGATTTTAGATAATTATTAATAGTTTTAATTATATTATTATTTTTGTTTTAATTTGTTAATATTTGTTTTGAGAAGGAGTTAAAGTGTGTTATGGTTTTGATTGATAGTATAGTTGGTTTATATTACTTAGATTATGTTTGTTTATTTGTTACCCTGTAATCAGCTCTGGGAAGTGGGGGGGGAAGGGGAGAGGGGTGGGAGGGTTTATATTGTAATAATTTTTTAAAAAACTTTTAATAAAAAAAAGAACTACTGTCTGGCCGTTGCTTCTAGAAAACACTTTGCAAATCACGGAGGTGGAGAATGAATAGCTTCTCAATTTTTACAAAGCAGAAAAGGAGAGAACTCACTTCCCTTTTCTGCCTTGTCCTGATCCAGGGGTCGGCAACCCATCCCTCTACTGGGGCTCCCAGTCCTCCGCCACTGTTGTGCAGTCTCACAAACAGAAGAAGTGGGACTAAAAAAGTTCAATCAATCAATTCCAACTTCTCACAGAAAAAAAAAAAGATCTTGTGAAGTTGGAATTGATTGATTGAATTTTTTTAGTCCCACTTATTTATTTATTTATTTATTTGTGAGACTTATATACCGCTTTAAGTGCAAGCACTCTCTAAGTGGTGTACACCAGTAAGCAATGTATATATATATATATTTACATTGCCCCCAACAATCTGGGTCCTCATTTTACCTACCTCGGAAGGATGGAAGGCTGAGTCAACCTTGAGCCGGAGAGATTTGAACCGCTGACCTGCTGAACACAGTCAGCTAAAGTGGCCTGCAGTACTGCACTCTAACTGCTGTGCCACCTCGCCACTTCTTCTGTTTGTGGGACTGCCCACAAATTTATTTTGTTTGTGGGACTGCACACAGTGGCAGAGGAAGTGATGGAGCACCGCGGTGGAGCTGGAAAGAAGGTGCCATGTGGGGGCACGACGGTGCAGGATTTTTGCCAAGCAACTTGTATGGAGTGGGGAAAATGGGCTGGGGGGGCCTGCCAATGCTGCTGCCATGAGGCTTGGCAGAGGCCCCCCGAGCAGTCATGATTCTCCCCTCCCCAGCCAGCTGCCACCTACTCCCCAGCCAGCTGCCACCTACCCCAGCCTATTCCTTACCTGGCCAGCCGCCTTCACGCTCTTCCCCTCCTCCTTGTCCTCCCCACTCAATCAGCTGCCAGCGGCTTGGATGGGTCTGCTCCATCCGAGATGAAGAAAGTAAAGGTGCAGCAGTGGGATTGCTCTGAAACAATAAGAGCTGGGTGGGCTGCTCACTCATGTATGCCCGACTTATTGAGAACAATCCCGGTGCTGCGCCTCCGCTTTCTTCAACTCAGATGGAGGAGAGGCACCCAAGCCACTGGTGGCCATTTGAGTGTCAAGGACGAGCTTTACTGCTGGGCTTAACCTGGGCTATGCCCTGCTGCTGCCTCCCAAACTCCACCTTCACCATTGGGGGAAGCAGCAGCGAAGAACTGCATCATGAGGGGAAGCAGCGACAGTGGTGGAGCGCTCCATTGGGAACGTGGGGGAAGCAGTGGTGGCGGGATGCTTCGTGTGGGAGGGAAGCAGCAGCAGCAGCAATGGAGTGCTCCGTCGGGGGGTGACAGAAGCAGTGGTGGCAGGACACTTTGTGTGAGGGGAAGCAGCAGCAGTAGTGGATCGCTCCGTCGAGGGGTGGGTGGGTGGGTGGAAGCATTGGTGGCAGGGCACTATGTATGGGAGGGGGCTTAAGCAGCAGAATTTTGTGGCTCCCGGTTTTTTATTTTCTCTGGGAAATGGATCCAAATGGCTCTTTGAGTCTTTAAGGTTGCCGATCCCTGCCCTAATTAAAGTTCTGGAGTGAAAAATGCCATCCTTGCATATTTCTTGCATTTCTGCTTGAAATGTCAGCACGGTTGGACACTAGCAAGCACTGAGTTGGTCTAATGAATGTAATTCCAATGGCCTATTAAGACTATGAATATCAGAGATCCCTAAAACATACAATTTTTTAGCAATAGCCCGGAGTCAGTAAAATATTGCATGTCTGCTTTTAATGCCTTATTAGTTTTCGCTAACATAAATTAGTAGTATAATTTTATGAGCAGCAGATCTGTAAAAATTACAATATGTTCATTACAGTATTAAAAAGAAAAGATCGTAATAAAAGAAAACAGCATTTTCCCTCATAGAAATCATCCAGCAAGATATACATTTCCAGGAACAACAGTAGCTAACACATGAACAAAAATATAACTTTAGTGACATAAAATAAATGAATGCATTTAGTTCAAGAAATAAGATGATTAAATTCTGTGGGGCTTCCAGATCCAGACAGACAGGCTGGCAGGTACTAGCCAAACAGCCGAGCATTATGGTTATGGACGAGGACCAGAAAACAGCAATGGTGATAGATCAAAAGTTGTCAAGCGGCTGTAACATCAGGAAGAAGGAATATGAGAAACTGGAGAAGTATTATGGCCTGAAGGAGAAACTAGAGAGGAAGTAGAAAGTAAAAGCCAAAGTGGGCCTAGTGGTAGTAGGTTCACTTGGGGTTCTGACTGCTAAGCTGGAGAGACCCCAGAAGCAGATCTCAGAAACAACATCAGAATTCTCTATCCAGAAATCTAGGGTGCTAAAAACAGCTAAGATCCTGTACAGAACCCTAAAACATCCAGGCTTCTGGTAGAGAGCCTGAGATCAAAGAAGATAGAGACCACCCCTACATAGGGGAAGGGATTACTTTTTCAAAATATGACATTTTTAGACTAATTTTTTAGCTTATTTTTAAAGTTGGGAGCCAACAAAACTTGGGGTCCTAGATGTCATCCCCGGTTGCCTGTTTAACACCCCCTGAGAACTGCAGACTTCAAGAATGTAAGAATCCAAAGCGAGTAATAGAGTCAAAACAATGTCTCAAATCACAATGAAGGCAATTACAATGAAGCAGAAAATTGCAGAAAAGGCTTCGGGAAATAAATGCGATGCAAAGAGAAACACTGCACAGGAAGGAAAGCACAATCCACAAAGTCTTTCCCCCCCCCTCCTTTTTTTTCAAACAAAACAATTCACCTGATTCATGAAATGGGGGGCCATGCAAAGGAGAGGGAATTGAATTCTTTATTATAGCCAAAGGCTGCAATATAAAATAGCCCAGAAGAACAAAGATTCCAGTCAGGAGCATAATACATAATAAAGCAGACAGGAAGATTAAAAAAAAAAAAAAAAAACACCAGAAGAGAGATTTGGGCTTCCAGTGTGACTGGTTGTCTTCTTGTTGCTGCACTCTGCATGATGGCTTGCAAAATGTTTGCTAGAGGATGAGTAAAAATCAGCTGCCTGCCTGGAAGGAACTCATCCCAGTGCTCTGGGAAGCTTACTGACAAAGCCATAATGAGCTTCTGCAGTGATACCAGTAAAACGTGGCATTTTATCAAGAATACCCAACTGATCCCACCATTCATGAGCTTCAAAGGCAGATGCACCCCTTACAGAAGCCCTAGGAGGGCAGATATATGAATGATTGGAAAAGAAGAAAAACAAGAATTCTCACCTCACATCCACAGTAGCGCCGTGGTTAGAATGCAGTACTGCAGGCTACTTCTGTTGACTGCTGACTTCCAGCAGTTTGGCAGTTCAAGTCTCACCGGCTCAAGGTTGACTCAGCCTTCCATCCTTCCGAAGTCGATAAAATGAGGATTGTTCGGGCAGCAGGCTGACTCTGTAAACCACTTAGAGAGGGCTGCAAAAGCACTGTGAAGTGGTATATAAGTCTAAGTGCTTGTTGCTATTGCTGTTCTGTTCTATTCTATTGCCACGATGGCACAGTGGTTACATTGCAGTATTGCAGGCTAACTCTGCCCACAGCCTGGAGTTTGATCCTAACTGACTCAAGGTTGACTCAGCCTTCCATCCTTTCGAAGTCAATAAAATGATGACCCAGATTGTTGGGGGCGATAGGCTGACTCCGTAAGCCACTTAGAGAGGTTTTACAGTTTAAGCACTGTAAAGTGGTATATAAGCCTAAGTGTTATTGTTCTTGCTATCCTCCTCTGCATGGGACCTAGTTCTAGGCAGGTGTTTGTGAACCCTAAATAAGAAAAAAAGAGGAGATGTATACATTGGTTCTGCTCCACCAGCCCTATTTTTTTTTTTAGGTTGGTAAAGAATCCTCAGAGGATAGCACTGGTGGTGTAAGATTGTCTAGCCTTGCAGAGCACAGTAGCAACTTTAAGGTGAGTTATTGTTTCTGTTCAGATATGGACTTTCTTGAAATGCTTTCAGATGTATATAGAATCTGAAAAGTGGCAGCACCAAACCAAATTTATCTGAGCTTAGAAACTAAAAAGGTTGGCTTGATTTCTAGTTGGAGGAAATATCAGCAAATAGTCCAAGAATTGGGGGGGGGGAAACCATATACCAGAAAGAGGCAATGTCAAGACATTTTCATATACTTAAGGTGCTTTTTCTAAAGCCAACTGGACTTTCTTTTTGGCTTGAAGATGTTTTGCTTCTCATCCAAGAAGCTTCTTCAGTTCTGTGGATCCTTGGTGCTCTCTGACCTTGCTTGTTTTCTTGCAGACATTTCATTACCCAACTATGTAACATTATCAGGGTTAGTAAGGAGTGCTGTTTGCTGTCAGGTTATATTCTGGTGTCTTGCCTGTCTGGGTGGGTCGGGGGCAGTCTTAGGGATTCTTTGGTTGAGCTTCTTTACTAATGAGTCTATGGCATTTTCTTGACTGGGGTATTGTTTATTTGATTGTTCATCTGATGTAAACCTTGGAGTTTATCTATGCTGATCTGGGTGCTGATTGCTGGTGGAGATGTGCTTTGTTTTTTTGGGGGTTTTTTTTGTTGTTGTTCCTTTTTGGGCTGGGTGATGGTCTCTTGCCAGAGCAGGTCACCAGAATATAAACTGACAGCAAACTGCACTCCTTACTAGCACTGATGATATTACCTATTTTGGGGGACGAAACATATGCAAAAAAAAAAAAAAAGAAGAAGAAGCTCAGAGAGCACCAAGGATCCCTCATGTCAACCCTGAGCTATACCTATTCTCCTTTATTAGTTCTTCAGTTCTGAATGAATAACGGAGAATGGAAGGAATTATATTCCTTGCATTCGTTAATATTCCTTGATGACTGCAAGGAATATAAATCCTTCCATTCTCATTCTCAGTCAGAACTGAGAAAGCTGCGTGGATGAGAAGCGGAATATCTTCAAGGAAAAAAGAAACCAAGAAAGTCCAGTTGCCTTTTGAAAAAGCACTTTTGAGACAACCAGAACCTGGATGATTAAGAATCTCCATAGGCCCATTTCCACACCATTGCCAAGAAGGCTGCATCTTCATGTCCAGAAAGAAAGAGAAAGCACTTTAGATTGCATCAAACAATTACAGCTTTGTTAAAAATGGCACCTTAACTTGTTGAGGGTTTATCAGAAGAACCAGCATTTTATTTTTAGCATCCATCTACATGGCTTTCTAGAGACACTCTGTGATAATCTCAAGAGGTGGAATATTACAATGGGTATATTTTGTAGTGTTGGAAGAAAAGTCTTCATCCTGGTTCATCCAAGCTGGGAATAAACATGGCAACTGCTTTGGGAAGAAGGTTGTAGTTTATTGGAGAGGAGAGCCAGACAGGAAGATGCTTCTGGCAGCAAAGAGGAGAGAAACAAAGGACTGAGCACATGTAGGAAGTAGGTTTTTATACCCTCTGGAGCCTTTTGCCTGGAGTTATTTCCTGTTCCTGTTTTGAGGCTGTTTCCTGTGTTACGTATTCTGACCTGAGTTTGGGTGTGCCCTTTGGCTTTTGTGAGTTAATCCTACCATGTTCTGTCCCAGGTGGGGTATGCAGAATTTAGGTCTTTGTCTTCTTAATCTCCTAGCTCCCTGGATTTACATCTGTCTCTCTATAGAACTGGTTTTTGATTGGGGAAGGGAGACCTGGGGCTATTGAGAAAACTGGGCATGCTTTTCTGTCTCTTTAAGATCCTTGGAGGAAATATATTTTTCTGCCCTTTTTAATATTTCCTTCTCTGGGGGGGGGCTGACTTCCCACAGTAGGATGCTACCACCTTTTCATATCATGAATTTTACGCTCAACTCCATATTTCTTCCTATTCTGGTCTGAATCAAACCCAAAACCTACCTCTTACAGCTCCCTACTGAGTCCTGATTCTTTTGATGTGAATTTTCCCAGTCCTTGTTAACAGACCTATTTTCCTCCAAACTACTAGTTCACCAGGTGGTGAATTATCCAGAAGAATGAGTTAACTATCTCCTTTGAACCACTGGGTCAATTTGGTGGGGGGGAAAATGGTGGTAAATTGTCCTATACCTCTTGCTCGAATGATCAGCAGGAAGAAAATTAACTTTTGATTGAAATAACTGTTAGTTAGGCAATAGCATGTCTAGAAAAGCATGAGAACACTGATTTGCTGCATCTAAAATGCTTGCCCTTGTAAATTGGACATTGGGAAACCATTAATATTGTCTGGAATAACATGTCGCTGGGCTGTAATTTTCGAAGATAAGACATTTGCTATAAAGAATTGGGCTGAATTATCAAGGCGAGTGGCTTTCAACCAATATTTAAAAATGTTACTTTAATAGCTTTTCTATCAATGCTTTATGGTATTGGCTAAAGAACATATAAGGCACTCAAAATGTTGATGACCTCGGCGAAATTACAGAAGAACATTTCTCAATATATTCTAAATGGGGAAAAAAAGAAATCAAAAGGAAATCTGTGAGCATCAATCAAGAGGAAATCGTCTAGCAATATCTCTTTGTCCGCTTGGTCAAAAAAAATAAATTAACATCTTTACTTGCCTTCACCAGCATGCAGCATTATACTCAGTTAAGTTTACTATTGTTCTGGTTTTGATCACCGGTACATTTTGGAACAATGGAACTAAGAAATAAATAGCTTAGAAAAAGATATTTATTTGTTTTTTTCTTATGTAAGCTAAAAACTGATAGTGTTTAGTTGAGTGACATGGCAAGGTCTGGAGGTTCAATCAATCACACACATATTTGATTTCTTGACCAAGCAGACAGCGACACTGTTCAACTACATTTCTCTTTTTTTGCTCATAAATCGTTTATTCATAATCTGTTAAGAAATGGTTTTTTTGCAGTCTTTTTTAGACCAGCCTTCAACAATAAATCCAGAGTGAACTGCTGAGTTGCAAACATAAACGAGGGATTTATAAGTCGAAATATTTATCAAAAGAAGAGAATATATGTAATAAAGTGTAGGTATTTCAGGGTTGAACTGTGGAGTCCTTGATATTTTCTGAACTTGGTTATTTGATTGCAGATGTTTCAAGTTATCTGACTAGGTAACCTCTTTAGTGCTTCAGTTCAGACCTGCAGATGTTACCTAGTTAGGTAACAAAATACCTGCAATTAAACAACCAAGGTCACAGTGCACCACAGACTCTGTATAATAACATTTGTTAAGTTATTCTGTAGCTATTCTGCACGGGCTTCAGAACTGAAGTTTATTTACGACTGTGCACATTTCTTTTAACAATTTATGGTTTTAGAAAAAATGCTGGCATTTTTTACTCATAACTAAAAGAAAGGAGGCACTGAAGTTTGTCCTCCAACTTCTTTTCCTTTTTAATGTTTTATAAATAAAAAATATATATAGGCTGTCTCCCTCGTAGAGATTCTGGGTAGCATGCAGTCAAAAGCAATCCAAACAAGAAACAAGCAGTAATTGAGGGTTAAAATAACAATCACATTAATAACGATTTCCAACAACAGAACGACCTTTCTAACAAATCGTCAAGGGCTACTTAAAAGACAGCTGGTTGGGGGCAGAGAAATTAGAGTGCCTGAATTCCATCAGATAATGCTGGACACCCTTATCACTCTCTTACCAGGTGGGCAGAAATTCAGAACTATGAGCCAACTGGATTCAACCCCATTTATTGCTTCTTAGAACTGAGGCTAAGAGACTTTCGCTACCCAATTAATTTCTAAAAAATAATATATCTTTGTTTTTCTCCTCTTTAATGAGATGGATGTTTTAAAATTCTGAAATTTGGAAGCGTTATATGGCATTGGGAAGACTTACAAATTCTTGAACATCATTAGTGGGACAGTATGACTGGTGACTGGAGATGTTATGACTTTTTTGCCATGCTAAATTTGGAGATTTCCAATAAAGTTTCCATTACTGGAGCCCTGCTATTAAAGCCTCTGCCTTTTTCAGTATCGTGAAAGCCTAATATTGGGTTTTATTGTCAATACAAGCCACTTATGAGTTGGGAAACGTTGTTAGTTATTAACTCATCTGGAATGTGTGCTGATCAAACTGTGACTTGCAGTGGGTTATTACATTGTGGTATTTTGTCTTCTGCAAAGGCTTAATTTTGAAATAATTTGAGTGGTAATCTTTCACATTTAATTCAAACAGATTTGCCACCCACCTTGAATTGAGGGCACTTAAAAATAGCATGCTATTTAAGTGGCAGCTGTTCCCCCATCCCTCAGTTCACTTGAAGGATTTTATACTTAGTGTGATTAAGCTGGAGTAGAACTGGATTGAATAGGTTCAGCTGAATACAGACACAGACACATACAGACACACAAATATATACAGACTTTACATGGGACAATTCACTTGCTCGGCTTGGATTAAAATACCTCGTCAAAATGGTCAAAACAGCACTCAGGCTCTTGATGTTGAAGAACAACACTGCTCCACGTTTATCACAATGAGAAAATGCCTTTTGGGTGTACGTGGATGGCCCCATATTGAATCAAAGAGGCTGATCAAGACAAAGTTGGTGCTTACCACTGAAATTTACAGAAGAACTAACTTCATGGGACCTGGCAAGAATTATGAGGTAAAGTATGAGTCCAAAGTAATTGAAAGACAATGCTATATCCAAGCCATCAATCAGAATTAGATTAGCGATAACCAAACACTTGACAAAATTGATCTCACTCTGATGCTTTCATCAAAACTGCCAAGAAGAAAACCTCAACTCTGTAAGATTGGGCACCTGATTTGATCATTCAGTTTTGTGATAGAATGTTATTTATCTTCCAGATAAATATGTCCATAATTGTCCTCTGATTGCATGGGAATCATCGAAGCCAATACAATAGAGGTTTATCTCAAATACTTGGTTTCTGAGAAGAGACCTAGATGGAACCAAACTATGAATGATTCAGGACTGCAGCAAATACAACCTATTTAAAAAAAAATGCTGTCACCTCTTGATCCTCTCTTAAAACATGTTTGATTATCTCTAACCAATGCTAGCCATATTACCTATTTTTTTAAAAAAGTAACAACATCAGTTGTCATTGTATAAGCAGGAGAAATGTATACAGATGCTTATAAATGATATCATGCTTGAATTTAGCAAAGTCTGTGATTTACACTACTGGTTTCAGAGAATTGAGAAATCAATAATTCATAGCAGAGAATCTAGAAAAGCATCCAGGAGGCTCTGTTTATGCCTGTGTGCCTCCCAACAAGCTTTTTATATATTTTCCCCTCTCCCTTATTATCCAATACACAAGTCCATTTTCTATTGTTTTTAATAACACAAGCTGTGCTATTTGCCATGAAATTTATGCCTTTTTTATAGGCTTATTCAGCTCTGATGAGTAATTTGAAAAGTTGCAGGAGCTGATGGCTTGTTAGCACAGCTGCCGAACTGCTGGTGAAGAAATCAATAAAGAATTGCTCCAGGAGTCCATTTTTGTAAGTACAAAATTGGAGAATTGAACTTTGATTCATAAACAAGCTTCTTCGTACCTATGAATTTAAGGATTCCAAAAGAGGAACATTCACATCTGTCAAGAAAGGCTTGAGCAAGAGATAAGAAACACCAAACAAATTACTAATGCTACCAAGCTGAGCACCGTTAACAATGGGTAAAACGTTGTCATCTCTTCTGTCTCTATATCCAAGACCCAATGAAACCAGACATCCTAACTGTGTTTTAATTGATGGCTGTTTTTTTTAATGCAAGTTTCTTTCAAAATAGGCAAACCAAAGTTTTACTCAGTAAAAATGATCAAGTCATGTAAGGATGACTGTATGGACCCACCTCACTTTACATCTCAAGAATACAGAACCCTTGGAATATCTTTTCCAACAGGCATATTTATTAAGAGAAAATGATTGCTAGACAGGATCTAAAGAATTCTCTCCCACCCGTCAATATTTTACATTTTTTCAAGCAACCCCCCCTATCCCACAGTTCTTCCTGGCAACGATCCTCCTCCTCTCTTTTCCCAGACTCCAGACGCTGCATTGTTCCCCCCCTTTTCCCTTACTGCCTGCCAAAGGGAGACTTCAGAGAGAAGTAGATGAAAGGTGATGGCCATATTGTTATGGTCAGTCCTCTTGGTGAGAATCCACATTCAGTCCCTTTGAAGTTTAATGAAGGAAGTGAGAGCCATAAAATCCCTTTGCTCATCCCCCTTCCCCTTTGTAGTATGACAGAATCCAGAGAGAGCAGAAATGGGGTTTCCATAGTCGATAACTAGAAATGAAATATAATTGGATTCTGACAATGACTTTAAAAGCCCTTTGCTTCAATTACCTTTTATCCTTAACGAACCCATGTGTTCTATATAAGTTTTAAACTAATGCTTACTATGTGTGCAATTAAAGAAGCCACAGAAATTACCAAATCTATATAGTAACCCAGGGTATCCTAAAGTGATGAGATAGGTCCAAGACAATAGTGTACCACACAATTTCCTTATGCTTTCTTATTTAACTAAGGTTTATATGTGCAACAATGTCAACCTCCAGCTCAAGTATCCAAATAAAGTCCAGGATCACTTTCATATCTGAAGATCCTACTGGTTTATTGAATACATGACATGGTATAGGCGAAGGAAAACTAACTCTAAAATCCCAAGACATTTAACCAAAGCATATAACAAGGACATTCCCAGCCAAACCTCCCAGATGTGCTACTTGCGTCAGAACCTCTCTAAATATGTTTCTATGATGAATGCACAAGGATTCTGGGATATAGATCCCCATATGGACCATCAAGGAATCAAATCATTGCTTCAGATGAAAAAACAAACAAACAAACAAACCATCACTTCATTATTAATAGT
This sequence comes from Crotalus tigris, assembly GCF_016545835.1. Lineage (NCBI taxonomy): Eukaryota > Metazoa > Chordata > Lepidosauria > Squamata > Viperidae > Crotalus > Crotalus tigris. The sequence continues at coordinate 718,539 of NW_024098398.1, read as the reverse complement.
ATTAATTAATAATATTAATTCAAAGTCATGATTGACCTCCTTGGCACTTATGACCGAGTAGCAAAGGTGTAATGGCCATAGCCACGGACCACATGATTGCATTTCAGTAATTTGGCAACTAGCCACATTTACAGTCATTTGAAGCATCTGGTGCTTGTACGTTCTGTTCCAAAAACTGGCACTTACTTCCAGTTTTTACAAAAATAGCCCATCATGAACAATTGGCTTCCTTAACAATTACTGTTATGTCCTGGGCCTGTGAATGACAGGTGCAAGAAGCTGCAGAGAGACCCGGGCAGACCACGTGGCTGCCCGGGCCAGACAGGCTGTCTCCAGCTAATTGCGCACGCGCAAAGCGGGAAAATACATTGCATTTATTGGTCGATACTGTCCCTGCAAAAGGGTATAAAAAGGATCTGCGCCATCTTGTGTGTGTTCTGTTGAGGTTCTGTTGAAGCTTTAATAAAGTAACAACTGTTATTACTCCTGCCTCATCTCAATGCCTTACCAACACACAGAACAGAACAACTACCATATTTATTTAACTACTGTGTAATTGCTTTTGGACCATGGAGTTTGATTGTCTGTTGCAAAAAAAAAAAGATTGTAAAATCAGATGGGCCATGAGGATGATCCGTTTTTATGCCCGTCATGACTTTACAACTGTAATGGTCAGGTTCAGTTGTAAGTCAAGGACTATCTATACAGCAGTTAGGTTGATCCACACCATTTCGCTATCCAGGAAATGTTCATTTAACCACAAAACCAGCAGCAGAAGAAACCAAGGGGAGAATGGTGAGGCAGAATCATGAAGGAAGCCCCACCTTTTTTTTTTTTTTAAGGCAAAGAACTTTCAAATGATGGCACGGTGTTGCTTTTGCAGAAATGTCTCATGAACTATTGCCTTCTTAGTTCTACAACATTGTCTAATGTGTCCTGGAGACAGTGCCTTTCTGGACCTTCATGAATAAAAAGAATGCTTGAGCACTCTCGGTGACATAAATTTATACATGTTGCACTCATTAGCATACAAAACAATTTTCTGCCTTCACTGAACACCTGCAGAATATGAGTTACAACCTAAAAATAATAGTAAACATGATCCAAGGGCTGGCATATAATTACTCTGCTATAAACAAACTACAATGTTTTCTCAAGATTTTCCACTGTCTGACACTATGAGAGGCGGTGTGTGTGTGTGTGTGTGTGTGTGTGTGTGTTAGCCAAAAATCAGGAGTTGGTATCATCTTTTCCAACCAACTACTTTTTTTAAAGACACAAGCTTTCATGAAGTGCAACATACTTTATTAGTATGTATGGATGGGGTTGACTGATTCCCACAATTTGACCCGAAGAGAGCTATATCAGAATAGACCTGGAAGGGACCTTGAAGGTCTTCTAGTCCAACCCCCTGCTCAAGCAGGAGACCCTATACCATTTCAGACAAGTGGCTGTCCAGTCTCTTCTTAAAAACCTCCAGTGATGAAGCACCCACAACTTCTGAAGGCAAGTTGTTCCACTGGTTAATTGTCCTCACCATTAGGAAGTTTCTCCTTAATTCCAGGTTGCTTCTCTCTCTGATTATTTTCCATCTGTTGTTTCTCATGTCGCCTTGTGGTGCTTTGGAAAATACTGCAAGTTGACCCTTTTTTCTTTGTGGCAGCCCCTTAAATATTCCTCTTTGTAGCAGCCTCTCAAATACTGGAAGATTGCTATCATGTCAACCTTAGTCCTTCTTTTCTCTAGACTAGCCATACCCAATTCTCCTACATCAGAATCCTCAATTCTTGCATGTTATGATTTATGATGAAGTGTTGTATTTTATGATTTATGATGAATGCATTTTTATGTTGTTTCTGATCATGATTTATCACTATTATTTGTATGTCCACTTATGCACCAGAGACAAATTCCCTATGTGTTCAATCACACTTGGCCAATAAAGTATTCTATTCTATTCTGTTCTGTTCTGTTCTGTTCTGTTCTGTTCTGATCTACTCTACTCTACTCTACTCTACTCTACTCCACTCTACTCTACTCTGTTCTAGTCTAGTCTAGTCTAGTCTAGTCTAGTATAGACTGATATGGTATTGGCTTTTTTCACAAAATCTGTTATGGCACTGAACTAAAGTAGATTATTACTGGCACACTGTTAATTATTGGTTAACAGCAAATCAATCCAATAAAGGACAAATGATGACCCAATTATGAAAGTAGTTCACAATTACAATGTAGTTTGCACAATTAACACAATGTATTACAGTTGCTGATATGACATAGATGAATTCTATCCTTCTGGCACTTTCCCTGGTAATCACTATCTTAGTTGATACTAGACCAGAGGTCCCCAACATTTTGGGCACCGGGGACCAGTTCCATGGAGAGGGGGTTTTCCGTGGATTGGAGGGTGTGTGGTTTTGTGTGCTGCCTGCATCTCACAGATGGGGCTTTGCTTCTTTGTGTGGCCCAGTTGCTGGCATGCTGTGGCCTGGTACTGGTCCACATACTAGACAACTCATATCTCAAAAGGTCATTGTGTTTAGAGTGGTTTTATTTTCTTCCTTCCCAGCAGGACATCACTGTTGCTTAATCATACAGTTTTGAATGGAAATATAAAATTTAAACCAGTGGTGGGATTCAAATACCTTAACAACTGGTTCTCTGCATGGATGCAGGTCTGGGCCTCTGAGGCCTAGAATGGACTTCTGGAAGTGGCATCCACATACTTCCGGGGGCCGTTCTAGGCCAAAGAGGCCTCCTCCAGACCTCCGCGGCCTAGAACGAACTTCTGGAAGTGGCATCCATGCATTTCCATCAGGCCGTTCTAGGCCTGGGAGGCCTCCTCCAGGCCTCCGAGGCCTAGAATGGACTTCTGGAAGAAATGTGCATTTAGCCAGTTCTCCAAACTCAACAAAATTTAGCTATCGGTTCTGTCGAACTGCTGTGAACTGACTGAATCCCACCACTGGTTTAAATCCCTTAGGCATCATGGATTCCAGGTTTTGGACACATTATATAAGTTTGCCCATTTGAAATACCTTGGTTCAACAATTGTTGATCTTTGATGCATTATTTCAGCCAATTAAAGGTCATGACAACAAGAATTTTAGTAGCTTATACATCTATTTTTAAAGTACATCTTGCTATTCTTTTAATATCTTTTTTAAATTTTTAAATGTTATACAGAGGTTTTTTTCCTCCTTTGAGTTGGCAAGTTTGTTTATTTGCTTTTGAAATCTCTGAAAGAAAACCTCATTTTTTCACTGAAAACTTACTTTTTTGCATATTTTTAGATTGGTAGTATTGGACAGAATATTCATCAATGAACAATAAACCACATTTTTTTAAATTAACAGAGACAGCTCCTTAACCAATTCTACTGCAAGCTTCAATCTAATTTTCCTGAGTTTAATTGTCCTTATACAAACCAAGATAAGAGTAATGAAAACCATATGATTAAGCAACAGTGATATCCTGCTTGGGAGGAAGAAAATAAAATCACTCTAAAAACATCTCTGAAACATGTAAGATATAAACAAATGTATATATTGATTTGTTCTGCTGAAAGAGACTGATAATGATTGATGAGAAGGAACGAACTGATTAAGCTATCAGGGTGGAAAATTTGTACAACTATGTATAGTTTTGTGTTTCTAAATAATCTATTCCTAAAAGCTTCATTTTAAAAAAAAATCTGAATCACTACTCATTCATATTATAATGTCTAGGATTTAATACTATGAAAATATTCAGTCTTTTTTTAAAAGAAAAAAGAAGAAGAAACGTCATATTCCATGCTTTTAAAGAGCTCTTGTCATATGGCTTGTTGAACTCAGAGTATAACCCAAAATGACACAAACCAATAATACCAGAAGGGTCAGAAGCTGACTGAAAGTCATTATCTGCTTTTTCCAGTTCTGTGTACTACCCTTTGTTCCACAGACTCATGCAATAAATTGAACCACGGCTGGATGAAGAAGACAGCTCATCAAAATAGTTTCAATGGATGTCTGACCCAATATACAATATGAAGTAGTGGTATAAAGGGAGGAGGAGGAGGAGGAGGAGGAGGAGGAGTGGGGGAGAAGGAGGAGGAGGAAGAAGAGGAGGAGGAGGAGGAGAAGAAGAGGAGGAGGAGGAGGAGGAGAGGAGGAGGAGGAGGAGAGGGAGGAGGAGGGGAGGAGGAGGAGGAGGAAGAGAAGAAGAAGAAGAAGAAGACGAAGAAGAAGAAGTAAGAAGAAGAAGAAGAAGAAGAAGAAGAGAGAGAGAAGAGAAGAAGAAGAAAAAGAAGAACGAAGAGAAGGAAGAAGGAGAGGGAAAGGAGAGGAAGAGGAGAGAAGAAGAAGAGAAGAAGAAGAAGAAGAAGAAGAAGAAGAAGAAGAAGAAGAAGAAGGAAGAAGAAGGAAGAAGAAGAAGAAGAAGAAGAGAAGAGGAGGAAGAGGAAGAGGAGGAGGAGAAGAAGAAGAAGAGGAGGAGGAGGAGGGGTGGAGAAGGAAGAAGAAGAAGGAGGGAGAGAGAGAAGAGGAAGAAGAAGAAGAAGAGAAGAAAGAAGAAGAAGAAGAAGAAGAAGAAGAAGAGGAGAGAAGAGGGAAGAGGCAAGGAAGAAGAAGAAGAAGAGGAAGGGAAGGAGGAGGAGGGGGGAGGAGAGGAGGAGGAAGGAGGAGGAGAAGAAGAAGAAGGAGGAGGAGGAGGAGGAGGAGGAGGAAGAGGAGGAGGAGGAGAAGAAGAAGAAGAGGAGGAGGAGGAGGAAGAGGAAGAGGAAGAAGAAGAAGAAGAAGAAGAAGAGGAGGAGGAGGAGGAGGAGGAGGAGAGGAGGAGGAGGAGGAGGAGAGGAGGAGGAGGAGGTGGTAATGATGGTGCCCATCCTTTCTTTCTAAAGGGAATTTGGAGAATTATTATTATTTTTATTACAAATTAATTTAACCTTATTGAAAACATCCTCCCTCCTACCATTTTTACCTGCTGGATAACAGCATGGGTCAGTAGTTTTGTTGGATTGGAGACATTCTCTTGGTGCCAAAATCTCACGTGATTTTAGAGAGAATCCATGTGGCTTTTAAAACCATTTGAGAGCCCAATGCTCATACATTAATTTTCCTGTGATTTTTGCAATTTAAAAATATTATGGGCGGGGGAGAGGCCTGGTAGAGTGTGTCTGGCAGGTAAGGCTTCCCCCATTGCGAATCCTCTCCTAGACTTCCTTAGCTCTCTTTCAGAATTTGGACTAACATGTTTTGGATTTGAATCTGCCTTTAAATCTACTTCTCTCTTTTGGCCAACCCCAAAGCAAGGGTTTCTCTCTCTCTCTCCCACTCTCCCTCTCTCCCTCTCTCTCTCTCTCTCTCTCTCTCTCTCTCTCTCTCTGTGTGTGTGTGTGTGTGTGTGTGTGTGTGTGTGTGTGTGTGTGTGTTGGGGAATTTAACATCGTTGTGCTTGTCAAGTTTTCAACAGAGTGGCAAAATGTATGGACCCTGGGTCAATCCACTTAATCCTTCATCAGCTACAACAGCATACATTTTCCGATTTAAATGTACAGATCGGGAAGATAAAAGCTGGAGCCTTATTTTCCTCCGTAGGTTAAGATGTAAATGATTCATAAAGAGTCATCGATTTTACAAAGCAAGATGGGTTTGCAAGGAAACTCCCTCCCCCCCAAAAAAAAATATTACAAGAATAAAAGCGATTACCTTTCAAAGGTAGTGGGGCAATTTCTAAGTGCGGAGAAACAGAACCAAAAAGAAAAAGAAAAGAAAAGAAAAAGAAAGAAAGAAAAAGCTTCAAGGCAGAGGAGTTAAAAGCCCATAAAAATCCATTTTATTTCAGACAAAATGTGGATAATATTGTACTTGGGAGCTGAGAAACTGGGGCACCACCCTATTACAGCCACCTGCTGAATTCACAGTGTCAAACCCATTAGAACCTATTATCGCCTTTCTCACTGAAGCAATGGGATAGCAGTTTCCTAATCCCTATAAATCTCAATGATCAGATCGAAGATCACCTTCTTTGTTGGTCCTCTAGTGCTGAAATTAGAAATATAATCGGTATTGATTCCAACGTGTGAGATAGAGCGTACAGCAGTTTTGAACAGGATTCAGCCATGGATGTTATGAGCTTTTAAGTTCCATTCTGTTTTTCTTATATTAAACTATTCCAAGACAGCCTCTCTTGACTATGCAGACATCATCATGAAGTGGCTATTTTATTAGATGTGATTGTCATGGAAATGTAGGTTTTTTGTTGTTGTTTTTTTCAGGTTGTCAATGAAAGCTTTAAGATTTCCTGAGAAAAAACGAGTAAAGAGAATGCAAGAAAACTTTGTAGGTGGAATTCCCAAGGGAAGAATTTTTTGAGCTTCCTCTTTGGACTTTAAGGAGGAGGAGGAGGAGGAAGAAGAAGAGGAGGAGAAGGAGGAAGAGGAGGAGGAGATGGAGAAGGAAGAGGAAGAGAAGGAGAAAGATGAAGAGGAGGAGGAGGAGATGGAGAATAAGGAAGAAGAGGAGGAGAAGGAGGAAGAGGAGGAGATGGAGAAGGAAGAGGAAGAGAAGGAGAAAGATGAAGAGGAGGAGGAGGAGATGGAGATGGAGGAGGAGGAGGAGGAAGGAGGAGAAGGAGGAAGAGGAGGAGATGGAGAAGGAAGAGGAAGAGAAGGAGAAAGATGAAGAGGAGGAGGAGGAGATGGAGATGGAGGAGGAGGAGGAGGAAGGAGGAGAAGGAGGAAGAGGAGGAGATGGAGAAGGAAGAGGAAGAGAAGGAGAAGGATGAAGAGGAGGAGGAGGAGATGGAGATGGAGATGGAGGAGGAGAGGAGGAGGAGAAGGAGAAAGAAGAGGAGGAGAAGGAGGAAGAGGAGGAGGAGATGGAGAAGGAAGAGGAAGAGAAGGAGAAGGATGAAGAGGAGGAGGAGATGGATCTGGAGATGGAGGAGGAGAGGAGGAGGAGAATGAGGAAGAAGAGGAGGAGAAGGATGAAGAGGAGATGGAGAAGGAAGAGGAGGAGAAGGATGAAGAGGAGGAGGAGGAGATGGAGATGGACCAGGAGAATGAGGAAGGAGGAGAAGGAGGAAGAGGAGGAGGAGATGGAGAAGGAAAAGGAAGAGGAGAAGGATGAAGAGGAGGAGGAGATGGATCTGGAGATGGAGGAGGAGAGGAGGAGGAGAATGAGGAAGAAGAGGAGGAGAAGGATGAAGAGGAGATGGAGAAGGAAGAGGAGGAGAAGGATGAAGAGGAGGAGGAGGAGATGGAGATGGAAGAAGAGGAGGAGGAGAATGAGGAAGAAGAGGAAGAGAAGGAGGAGGAGGAGGAGATGGAGAAGGAAGAGGAAGAGAAGGAGAAGGATGAAGAGGAGGAGGAGATGGATCTGGAGATGGAGGAGGAGAGGAGGAGGAGAATGAGGAAGAAGAGGAGGAGAAGGATGAAGAGGAGATGGAGAAGGAAGAGGAGGAGAAGGATGAAGAGGAGGAGGAGGAGATGGAGATGGACCAGGAGAATGAGGAAGGAGGAGAAGGAGGAAGAGGAGGAGGAGATGGAGAAGGAAAAGGAAGAGGAGAAGGATGAAGAGGAGGAGGAGATGGATCTGGAGATGGAGGAGGAGAGGAGGAGGAGAATGAGGAAGAAGAGGAGGAGAAGGATGAAGAGGAGATGGAGAAGGAAGAGGAGGAGAAGGATGAAGAGGAGGAGGAGGAGATGGAGATGGAAGAAGAGGAGGAGGAGAATGAGGAAGAAGAGGAAGAGAAGGAGGAGGAGGAGGAGATGGAGAAGGAAGAGGAAGAGAAGGAGAAGGATGAAGAGGAGGAGGAGATGGATCTGGAGATGGAGGAGGAGAGGAGGAGGAGAATGAGGAAGAAGAGGAGGAGAAGGATGAAGAGGAGATGGAGAAGGAAGAGGAGGAGAAGGATGAAGAGGAGGAGGAGGAGATGGAGATGGACCAGGAGAATGAGGAAGGAGGAGAAGGAGGAAGAGGAGGAGGAGATGGAGAAGGAAAAGGAAGAGGAGGAGAAGGATGAAGAGGAGGAGGAGATGGATCTGGAGATGGAGGAGGAGAGGAGGAGGAGAATGAGGAAGAAGAGGAGGAGAAGGATGAAGAGGAGATGGAGAAGGAAGAGGAGGAGAAGGATGAAGAGGAGGAGGAGGAGATGGAGATGGAGGAAGAGGAGGAGGAGAATGAGGAAGAAGAGGAAGAGAAGGAGGAGGAGGAGGAGATGGAGAAGGAAGAGGAAGAGGAGGAGAAGGATGAAGAGGAGGAGGAGGAGGAGGAGGAGGAAGAGGGGGAGGAAAAGGAACATTTTATAAGATGGGAGCAGCCAGGGCAGAAATAAATGCTCCTTAAAACATGAATTAAAATTCTCATTGATTCAATCCACATGGACAATGGTCAAGAACAATTGTACTTTGAAATATCAGGGACAACTCTAACCTCTTACTGATAATCCCAGCAGAATCATGGAAAATCCAATTAGCAAATTCATTGTGACATCAAAATAGGTTGATCTTTTGATGAAGACCAAAGTCATGGATGTGAAACATTTTTTTATAGATATCAGCCCTCCCCTTAACTGTCCTTGAAGGGCAATACAGAAAGATCTCCTACCTCAGAGCACCTTGTGTCTCTGAACATGTAGAGACAATACAACGTCCATATCTCCAGTGCCTACACTACAGAGACATTCATTCTAGCCTCATCTCACCATTAATGTATAAATACCCAGCCCACATAATACCTCCCTATTATCCTCAGATATCAGCCCTGCACAACATACAGTATCATGTTGCCAGGTTGTGTGCAGCTGCATCATCAGAAGATGACTTGCACCACAAATCAGCTTTAATGAGAACCTACTTCATCATTACAGAGTGCCCTGTATTATGATAGATTTAGTTTGCCCTGATTTTCTATGTCCATCAGTTTCTTGAGAAAGGGGGGGGGGAATAACTAAAAACTGCACTAACTTTGTTTTTCAGGGTATGCTAATTAATGGTTCATTGTCTAACTTTTGCATTCTCTGTACAAATTCAGTAAATTACAGGATCTATGCAACTTTGTATCTCCTGACATGAGATTGGTCCTCCATCAGCATCAGCTCTATCATCATGTAGAGTTTCACATTTCCCTTCAAAGGCTTTCTTGTAGGACAGTGGTGGCAAACCTACTAACAGAACGTCCTAACCGCCCTTCGCGAAAGCCAGGAAACAGGAATGTTGCAGTATTCAACAAGCTTTATTCACTATGTTGAAACTAAGTTAGCACTGGAACGAAGCTCCATTCATTGCCCTAAATACATTCCTCCACCACACCCAGAGTACACACCCCAATTGACTGTTAATTGGTCATCTGGAATCCACCTGTCCCCCTCCCCATACCTGCCTCGTGATAGTCCTCCACCCTACCTACGCCCCGATCCAGCTAGTACTTATGTTCGAACCTTACATTGAGTCCACGCCCCGATCCAGCTAGTACTTATGTTCAAACCTTGCATTGAGTCCATGCGTTCCGTTCACGCCATTCTCATCCCTAATGTCCCACTCAACCTCTTCCTATAATACCCCCTCCCGGTATCCAAGTGTTGTCAGACCCAGCGTCCCAGTTCCCATCATTCACAGGGTCACGGTTCCAGCAACATAAGCCATAACAGTTTTAACAGCAGTCGGCTTCTCCATATTCCATTTCTATGTAGCCTCCGTCCGGTTATGTGCTGGCAACATAGGATGTTCATGTGACCCGTTCGGCCGCCGCTGTTGGCGATGTAGCTCACAAAGCTACCGGACTCGGCTGGAACACAGGGTTAACTGGAACATTCTGGACTTTGGAAGGTAAGTATCACGCTGGGTCTGACACCTACGGCACGGGTGCCAGAGGCGGCACGAAGAGCCCTCTCTATGCGCATGCGCCATCAGCCCAGAACATGTGGTCTCTAAAAGTTTGCCATCACTGGCCTAAGGCCAGACAGCCTGGAGCTGCCATTGGGGAGCCCACCATCCCACCCGTCAGAGACCCCCTGGATCTCCCCCAACCCTGCACTGCCCTGCTCCCACAGGTGTCCCTCCCCATAAGCAACATTGAGGTGGTCACGCCCACCCCGGCCATGTCCACCCAGTCTGCCATGACTACTGCACCACACCCATCCAGTGCCCACACCCACCCAGTCTGCCACGCCCACTGTAGCTGTGCCATGTGGACCACACCCACATGGCACCCGGCAATACATAAATGGGTTTTGGGTTGCAGTTTGGGCACTCGGTCTCTAAAAGATTCACCATCACTGTTGTAACAGATCCTTCAACATCCTGGTCTGTGCAGTTTGAACAACTTTCTATTATTACTGTATCTCCTTTCCCACTGAACGTTTTACCTATGTCTACTTAGAAGTTAAATAATCTTTTTTCCCCCTCTTTTCTTCTTTTTCCTCTTTCACACTTTTTTTTGGGATAAAAATTATTTGAAAATACAGCAATAAATTCTATGAGGGTATCTCTGTTCTACATTTCCATCATGCCTTTTGTATTGCAAACAGTTTGTCATTTTCTTTCATTCAAATATGTGTAGAATTCTACATGCCATTGTATAAGTATGACTAGGATTTAAATGCTAAGCTTCACCCTAAATTGAGAAATATGTTCTAAATTACAAAAAAAAATGAGATTGCCACATAACAAGGCTAAAAATAGGTTGCCTATTCTTTGGCAGCAGAGTATATAATGAGAAATTTTAATAACCTCTTTTTATAAACACAAAAATGCATACAAGGAAAAAAAAAGTTTCCTGCAATTGGTTGGCTGTGTTTTTCTAGAGGACTTTTTAACCCAAGGAATTAAAAGACAGAAGAAAACTTTCAAACTCACGAACCATTTTCAGTTAACAAAATAGCTAGTTGGAATGTACAGTTTCTAAGATGTAATATCAGAAGTTGCTAAAGGATCTTCCATTAAAGCTTATAGTTGTGTGTGTTTACTTCTGGATGTACGAGAATCCAGAAGCCACACCTTAACACCTAATTATTATGATGATGATATCCATTCAATGATGTTTTCCTCTGCTTTGCTTTGTTTATCTGAAGACATGCCAAAAATCTGTTGAGCCAAGATAGTTTGAATAGAAGACAGAGCTACACACTGGAGACAAAAGGATCTACTATTGGACTTTGCACTTCAAGTGTTAGGCAATTAAACTTTTAATTTTCAGCCAAGCAGAAGCTATCTGTGAAATAACTTGGATGAAAGTGTCAGAAAACCATTTAAAAAGTGTTGAAGGTCATTACTTCCTACAGATCCCACCTTGGGTTAAATGAATAACACACAGTACTTCTTTGTGACAAATCACAGAAATGATGATGACCCATTTCTGTTTAGCTTTTGAAATACAAAGCATCAAAAGCATAAAGTGTAAGTTGGAGGGAGGGAAATATTATAGTCAGTAGTGGGATTCAAATATGTGAACAACCAGTTCTCTGTGGGGATGCCACTTCCGGAAATCCATTCTGGACTTGGTCAAGAAAAAAAATTAGCTACCAGTTCTGCCAAAGTGGTGCGAACTGGCTGAATCCCACCACTGATTATAGTGTATGCAAATTCAATCCAATTTTAACTTGTGTAACTTTTTGACAAATCAAACCGGTTTGGACAAATCTCCAAATCAGTCTCAATTTCCATCAGTTTGATTCGGGCCATTAAAATGCCTGAATAGATACAGAAAGAAACTAAATCAGCCTAGTGATTTGAATTAAAACATCGATTGAGCTTCCTGGTCTATTGAGTAGACATTATAAGAATTATGTTAATTGGAGCCATAGTCCCTTTGGGGTTACTAGGAAGACAAAAAGATATAGGAGAAAGGAGATATAAGCCAATGAAATTGTTTTTAAAAGTTTCAGAGGGATATTTATGCAATTATGTCTGAGTGTATTTGATGATTTCCTTCTGAACTGCATAACTAATCCAGTGGTGGGATTCAGCCAGTTTGCACCAGTTTGGCAGAATTGGTAACTAATTTTCTTTTTTTTTTTCAGGTCCAGAATGGACTTCTGGAAGTGGCATCCATACAGAGAACTGGTTGTTCACATATTTGAATCCCACCACTGAACTAATCTATGAATAATGTAGGTTAGAATAGAATAGAATTCTTTATTGGCCAAGTGTGGTTGGACACACAAGAAATTTGTCTCCGGTGTATAAGCTCTCAGTGTATGTTAGGCTCATCCTTAAATATAAAAGGTTCACAAACTCCAGTGAAAAAGGAAATTGAAATAGAAGCCACCTTGACCACAACAATTTTATTTTTTTTATGAAGCTCTCTAGCACCTTACTGACTACTATACCTAATTTTTTACACAAGTTGTTGAGTGTCCTTATCACAGCATTTACCAAGTTATTGTTAACTTGGTTATATTTGATTCTCTTCTCTAAAAATACTCTTGATCATACTCCTAGCATGTAAAACATAATTAAGAAACCTTGCATTAAGTTACATACCATGAGAACAGAAACAAAGTAAAGGAGAAAATAGTTTTTTTTCTTTAAAAAAAATCTTCGAAAATTGACTAAATCTATATTTTCCAAAAAAATAGGCCATTCAACGATTTGATGCTTTTGAAAATAGATATTATTGACAGATATTTTTTTCTCCCTCAGCAATGGACCCATACATTATCATTTGAGTCATGTTGAGATTTTCTTCCAGATCTCAGACAGTTAATGAAGGATGGTAGTCTGTCCTATTACTACATGAATCTTATTTAATCTTCATGGAAATTCAAACCACATGGACTCTATTAATGTAACCCTTCTTCTAATGCACATAATTCAAACAAAAGCAATCTGTCAATCAGATTGATTTTTTTACTGTGTATATAGAGAGATCATCCAAAGAGGTCTGCTGGAATTATAGCTTTGTTCTTAGAGAATGGTCCGCATAAGCAAATGGTATAGAAAAATCCATACCTGGAGTTTTGGAATTCCTTCAGTGTACGGCCTTTTTCTGTCACATCTTTGAAAACGATGAGAAGAAAAAAAAATGATCTTAGGCTACTAGCTCATCCATCACTCATGCTGGAAAATAGGAGACATTTGTTCTACAGATGTCACAGGTGGTGATTGTTATAGATTTTAGGAGAACATCACAGCTCAGCAAAGTCCCTATTTTACTCACTGTCTTTTTCATGTAGCAATAAAATATGTCCATGGCCTCCAGTCCAAACTGTTGCTTCTCAGCTGAAAAACATCTGAGTTGAAGTATTTTTGGAGAAAAGGAAATCAGACAATAGATGACCACAACTGAACGTGAGTTATCATGCTGATATGCTGGAGAGAAAAGTAATATTAGGCTGTATCAACAAAATAGTTCTATAATCACAGGAATTAGTATTTCCATTTATCCTGTGTTGATTAGAGCCCCATATTGCATGTTGTGCCCATGAAAGATTCAGAGAAGGGTAACATAGATGATGATATTACTAGCTTCAGAGAGATGGAAATCTAGAGAAAGAGAGAGAGAAGGAGAGGGAGAGAGAGAAAGAGATCTTAACAATAAATTCATATCTACACTTGTAGTGCTACGACAGCCTAGATGAGAATCTATTTCCTTCAGAACACAAGTGGTCCATATCTGGGGTTATTAATTATCTGAGTTAAGCAGTTACTTAGAAAGCTAAAGGAACTATGTTTAAGTATATGGCCTAACCTTAATAGATAAAACATATCAAACCCTTTTTTATTGAATCCTTGAAAAATCATTTGAATGAATTTATGACCATCACCATCAATAATTAGATATTCAATATCAATGAAAAGAGTCAACACTGTACACCCTACTTAACACTTTGAACATGAGAAAGGGCTGTCAGATCCCCGTTGTACTGAACAGGAGTTGTGGAACCACAAATAACATTTCTTTTATAACCTTCAATGGATTTGGTCAAAGATTCCTGGGGGGGGGGGGATAAGATTCCTGTCACCAGGTATTGGATTAACACTGGGGACTGCGATTGCTTTGAGCGAAATCCTACAGCATGTATGGATTTGTCATAAAAAGTTAATTGGAATCTCTAACAGGTGCAGCAGCAAAGATATTGATAGCTAGAAAATGGGAAGATAATGAGGTAGCTACATAAAAATATGAAAGTTGGCATGAAGATGGCAAGATTGGACAGAATTTAATTATATAGAAGATATACATCTAAGAGAAATATAGGATTTATTTAAATGATGTGGGAAACAGATGTACTTTTGATATAAAACACCTTAAATTATCTGAGAGTAGCCAAGGAATCACTATCTTTCTAAAGGATGCTGATCTGTAATTATTATGGGCATTTTTGACTGCATTTATAATAAAGAAAATCTTTACCTGTAATACTGTAATAAGCTGAGGCATTTTGAACGGTAATTAATATGATATTTGAACCCTTTCAGCTTAGCCGTGATGCACTGAATTTGCCACATTACACGTTTCAATCATAGAGGGATCTTTAAAAAATAAACACAAAGGAAAAAAAATGAACTGGTTTAACTGTTCCTTAAACATATTGCTTGAAAATGCTTGATTCTCGAGCCTCTGAACCACTGCAAGCTGTAAATCATCTTGGAATCTGAAAACATAATCCTTCCAAGCAATCAATATTGGTTTTGTGTCTGGAGTGTAAAATATTCAAAGAAAACTAACAGGAGATCACAAGCAATTCCAGCATTCAGCCTGTGATCATTTTGACAACTCTTAGATTTAGTGCGCTATCAAGCTATCTATGCAAGCAGAAACTAGCCATATACTTTCTCACCAGTATTACAATCATTTTTACTGAGCATTTTAAAAAAGAAAATACGCAACAAAGAGAAGTTTGGGGACCTTATTAAAACTGTGCAAACTATTACACTGGAAAAGTTTGAACACCGAAGGCTATATTGTCAAAATGTATTGTTTCTTCTTTTTTTAAAAAGCACGTTGGATAGCTCTTTGCTGGCATTTTTATTATTCCAACTAATCTCTCCTAATATTGATTGCTTTTCAGACAAACAAACAAACAAAAAAAAACACCACAATCACTTTTTGTAACGTCTGCAGCATTTATTTTGCAGTCTGGGGTTGCTGGTGCATTACTTCATGCAGAAAACATGGTGAAGAATTGAAAGGTGAAGAGACAGTCTAGGGATAGACAGAAAATCTACAGGGAGAAGAAGCAACAGAAATATTTTAATCAGGAAAAGAGGAAAACATTGTTCCTTTCCTGCTATCTTTGTTTCTCCAAGCCTTAGATGAAGGACAAGGCTCTAGTATTCTGAATAAGGAAGATAACCATGCTTGAAATGTGCAAGAACCATTCCATAGGAAAATAGGACTGATGTATCTTTTAAGTCTTGGACAAAGAGATAAACTTTGTAAATAGCTTAGGTCAGACATGTCAAACACAAGGCCCGGGGCCAAATGCGGCCCATAAAGTGGTTTCATGTGGCCTGCAAAGCCATCCTGGAAACAGTGAGGGAATGGGCCCCTCTGCCTTGGCCCTGGCCCAGGCCAGCTGGGAGCCAATGTACAATTTTGTGGTAGCCATCTATGCTGAAACGCATTCAGTCTTAGTTCCATAAGCTGCCCCCCCCCCACATAGCCTGAGAGGAACAGTGAGGCCCCTCCAATGGACCATGTCTTGGCACTTGCCCTGCTCCCACCCTCTTCTGCCAGAGACCCTCAGATCTATCCCACTCCTGCCCAGGCTCCCACAGGCACCCTTGACGTGAACGATTTAGAGCTGGCCACACCCACCCAGTGGGCCACACCCACTCCATCCAAGCCCACCCAGTAGGCTACACCTACCCTGGCCACACCCATCCAGCCCCCTGAGGGCAACCACAATGCTGATGCAGCCCTCAATGAAATTGAGCTTGACACCCCTGGCTTAGGTGGATGCTTTCATAATAAGGCCACACTTGGAATACTGCATCCAGTTTTGGTCACCACGATGTAAAAAAGATGTTGAGACTCTAGAAAGAGTACAGAGAAGAGCAACAAAGATGATTAGGGGACTGGAGGCTAAAACATATAAGGAACGGTTGCTAGAATTGGGTATGTCTAGTTTAACGAAGAGAAGGACAAGGGGGGACATGATAGCAGTATTCCAATACCTCAGGGGCTGCCATAAAGAAGAGGGAATTAAGCTATTTTCCAAAGCACCTGAAGGCAGGACAAGAAGCAACGGGTGGAAACTAATCAAGGAGAGAAGCAACCTAGAACTAAGGAGAAACTTCCTGACAGTGAGAACAATTAATCAGTGGAACAGCCTGCCTCCAGAAGCAGTAAATGCTCCAACACTGGAAGTTTTTAAGAAGAGACTGGACAGCCATTTGTCCGAAATGGTGTAGGGTTTCCTGCCCGAGCAGGGGGTTGGACTAGATGACCTCCAAGATCCCTTCCAACTTTACTACTACTATTATTATTATTATTATATACTGGGGCATATGCAGGAGGAAAAGATCCAGCACAATCAGACAGTGATTACAGTCATTCTTAATATAATGTGTGTTTCAGTCTTTGTTTTGTTATGGAAAAAACCACAATACTTACATCAGAAGACAAGACCACGAAGGGTTGGAGAAAACAGGCTTTATTTGTGCACAATGGTTCAGAGCATTCACATGACAAATTCTGAACCCTGAGTTACTCCCAGGGAGTCATTTTTATACAGCTTGCCACCCATGCTTAACCTAATAGATGACTTCTTATCTACCTTTAACACACTAAAACAGAGAAGTTTATATCTTGAGGCTACACAAGGAAAAAGGAGAAGTTCACACAAACGGTTGTCTTACCACACCTCTCTACACGGGTAATATCTTACACCATCTGTGACTTTCAGTTGACACTTCTTGTAAAAATGTTTCTACATAACATGAACACATCTTTATGATTTTAGGTTACATTACACAGCCAAGCTTAATATTATCTATTACCTAAAACAGCATCTAGCATTCCTATTAAGATATATTTCTATAAACTTTTCCCTGGCCACCTCAGTTTGAAGTTGATATACTAGTCTGATCTTGCAATTCCTCTCCACAGCTTAAATATGAGCCAGCAGTGTGCAGCAGCAGCCAAAAAAAGCGAACACAATCCTAGGTTGCATTAACAGAGGGATAGAATCATGATCACATAAAGTGTTAATATCACTCTATAATGCTTTGGTGAGATCACACCTGGAATACTACAGTTTTGGTTACCATGATGTTAAAAAAAAGATGTTGAGACTCTAGAAAGAGTACAGAAAAGAGCAAAAAAGGATGATTAGGGGATTGGAAGCTAAAACATATAAAGAACAATTGCTGGAATTGAGTATGAAAAGAAGGACTAGGGGAGATATGATAGCAGTGTTCCAATATCTAAGGGGTGGCCATAAAGAAGAGGGTGTCAAGTTATTCACCAAAGCACCTGAAGGCAGGACAAGAAGCAATGGATGGAAACTAACCAAAAGAGAAGCAACCTAGAACAACTTGCCTCCAGAAGTTGTGAATGCTCCAACACTGGAAGGTTTTAAGAAGAGACTGGACAACCATTTGTCTGAAATGATATAGGGTTTCCTGCCTGAGCAGGGGGTTGGACTAGATGACCTCCAAGGTCCCTTCCAATTCTGTTATTTTTTTCATTCTGCTTGTTATGAGCAAGTCAACCCATTAGACCAAGGTGGAGCATCTGGATCTCTTTTCCTAACATTCATTCTAATGACCAAATATGTGAATAGGCAGCTTCTACTGAGATCTTCCTCTATATGAACTCATGAAAAAACTGGCTTTAAAAAAAAAAAAAAAGCTTAACTATCCTGAAATCTCAGGTTTCACAAAATATTACTGTTCCAATCCTTTCATTATTGCCAGCTGCCAGCCAGGCTGATGGAACAACTTTCCAGGAGTGCTCAAGTAGGCTTCATACTGGAAAACTGCAGTTTTACTGATAGAAATGCAGCTGTACCTTTGCTAATTTGGGATGTTGAAACCAACATATATGCTTGTTGTGATTATTTCTGGATTGGGTCAGGAAAAGACTAAGTTTTGTGAGGAGAGGTTTTGTAATTAAAGCTTTTCTGGAGATATTTAGTGATGTGAACTCAAAATCCTGCTGCCTGCAATATCTGAGTGAAAGGAAGGGAATATATTTTTTTAAAAAGTCAGTCAAATACATAGTTAGTTTGCTGTTTGTCCAAACACATAGAATAAAATAAATTAAAGAGAGAGAGAGAGAGAGAGAGAGATACATGGATGGATGGATGGATAGATAGATAGATAGATAGATAGATAGATAGATAGATAGATAGATAGATAGATAGATAGACAGACAGACATACTGATAAGCAGATAGACAGAAATGATAGATACAGTACATAGACATAATTATTTTAGTTAATTATCATTATTAAACAAAATAAAAATTGTTTGGGTTTACATTTGACTAATGTAGCTAGAGGAAAAGCAGCTGAGAATAATCCCTACCTTAAGATTTAAAAAAGACAACTGCAATATTTATATGAAACAAAGCAAAACAACCAGCATCATGTTGTCTTGAGTCTGAATTTAATCTCAACCATCTGCTTAAAATGGCTTCCAGTTGGTAGAGCTATAAATTAATGTTCATTTGGGATCCTCTTTCTTACCATCACATTATTTCCACAGTTGCTTATGTCCAGAATGACTAAGTATGGGTTTTAAGGGATAAAATCCACATGAGGCCCCTGTCTTTTTCCAGTTCAGTTGATTGATATGCAGCCTAACAGCTGGGCCATAATAATACAAGAACATCTGTATTTGTCAAAGCTACTTTGTGGGGACAACATCTGCTGGTAATAGTGCCCAGTGTAATTGTATGTTGATAATGTGAAGGCTGTTCCATTCTGTTCTGATCCACTATTGGGTAAATCAGGGCCCACAGGATTGTGGCTGTGTATTTATTAAGAAAAGTTATTTCTAGGAAATTAAAGTCAACTCTGTTTGAACAACAATTATGTTGATTAGCATATCTCCAGGCTGCTCTTCCTTTCCCTTGCTTGCTCTCACCCACACATTCCTTACCTCTCTCTGGCCCATATGGTTACATTCCCTATAACCACATTAAGAAAGAAAATAAATTATTTTTAGAACCCTCCAGCTATTAATTAAATAAACAAAGCAAGCAAGAAAAGACGGAAGATAGAGGAATAGCCAACATTTCTCACCAGTGCTGAACCAAACAACATAGCAAAAATAAATCTCTTGACAGTCCTAGGCTTTGACTTTCCCTAATTCATCCCTAGAAAGATGCAGCCATTGAAAGAAAGTTCAGGAAGTGCCCTTTTATAGGTAATCTTCAACTTCCAGCCACAATTGAGCTTAGACTTCTAGTTGTAGGCCATTGTAGTCATTAAGTAGGTCACTACATAACCAGACCAGATTTTATATTTTTTTTACAGTACTACTTTATATCCATCTTATCCAATGGGTGGTTTTATTTTTTATTTTAGTTTTTTTTTTCCTGGATAACCCAAGTAAAAGCCAAAAACAGAAAATAGAATAGAATAGAATAGAATAGAATAGAATAGAATAGAATAGAATAGAATAGAATAGAATAGAACTGGAAGGGACCGTGGAGGTCTTCTAGTCCACCCCCTGCTCAAGCAGGAGAACAGATTATGATGATGGGATGCTGCAAATGGCTGCAATGGTGAGCTGGTTTCCAAGTACTCAACATGCAGTGATGTGACCATGACATCTGTGGCCATTGGAATTTTGAAATTGTGTCTTAGTATAGATTTTGGAGGGGGGGGGCTGTCATCACTTTGAACAGTTGCTAAGTGACCAGTCATAAATGGAGGACTACCTGAAATGGGAATAGGGATGAAGAGTGAGGGAAAGAAATGAGTATTCCAGCAGTGGAGTGATCTTATAGTGTGCATCACACATGGATCACTTTTATCTTGCTATCAACCAGTGTAGCACAAAGTGTACATCAACAGCAATCATATTATCCACCTAAACTACTTAAATCCAAGAACCATTAATCTTATAGCAGGAAGTTGGATTCCTGCAAGTAACATTACAGTAGTGGTCAAAATTGTGGAAACCTTTTGGGAAAAGTGTACAGTAGAAATGCCACCTTTGGTTAAGTTTCCACCAACTTTTCTTATAATTTCTTTATAACTGTAGCCTTGTTCACTTAACAATACTAATTTACATCACTTTCTGGGCAACCAGTCAACTCTTTGCACCATTACTTTAATTTTATTACGTTTTACAAGCTCACTAAATGAAAGAACACACAAAAAACCCAACCAACGTGACAGCAATCACATAACACACTGACAAACATCCTCCTCTCAGCTTCAATACATGACACCAATAATTGAATCCTACTGTGATCTGACACAAGACGACACCTGATTGGCTCTCTAAACACTCATGCTCATTGGCTACAATCAGATGAAGGAAAGCTACCTGATATCAACCTAAGCAAGTTGTGCTTCCTTTTTCTGGTTATTTGGCTATAACTTTTCATAGAATACAGTACAGATAATTGAACAAACTATGTTGCATTATATTCTTGATTAAAGTATCTTTCCATTGATATATAATTTTATGATACTACTCCAAAAAAAAGTGGTGTTATTAGCCATCAAATCTCAAAAATACACTTTTCCCAAAAAGGTTTCCACAATTTTGGTCACTCCTGTACATTATTCCATCTAATGAAACACCAAGAGTCTGAATTTCCTGAGATAGTTTCAGAATTCTGAAGAACAGTTAACAATAACGTCCCTTGAACATTTAAAAAAATATCTGGAAAATCCATTTATATTGCCTTTCTCATGCTTAGAAATTGCATGAAGAACCTTTTGCAATAAGGACCGATTTTGGAAGAATTTCTTGGAACTCTATTGAAG
The DNA here is from genome assembly GCF_016545835.1 of Crotalus tigris. NCBI lineage: Eukaryota > Metazoa > Chordata > Lepidosauria > Squamata > Viperidae > Crotalus > Crotalus tigris. The sequence goes on along the minus strand of NW_024098398.1, from coordinate 697,662 downwards.
TAATAAACATCTATCTTTGCTGCTTATCTGAGCAAGGGGGTGTGTGTGTGTGTTGGGGGAGTAAAATTTCAACTTTTCAGCAGGTAAGGAAGGATTCTACAATTCATCTTCTCTAATTATCCAAATCCCTCTAGAAAAAAAAAATATTTCAGAATTTCTACTGTTTGGCTTTGCTGCAGCAAAAATCTTTGTTGTATGAAATGTCGAGAAAGCAGATTTAGGACCCACTTGAAAGAATTTAAGGTTTCTTTCAACTGTGAGAACTCATCATTACTTTACCCACTGTAGATAAGCCTGCTTTAAGGCTGTTGATACAAATGTTGCCCAAAATATAATTCCTGGTGATGTGAAAGGTCTTTTTATGGACCTCTCTAGCAAAACAAATACGGATTTTTTTCCAAAGAAACTCTGATTAACCATGGTTCACATATCCTTGGAACGAACCCTACACATCTATAACACTAGTGGCAAATTTAATATGTCTCATACATGAGTATTCATGAGTCAATAAATTGTGAGACATGAAAGCAGTGTTCCAGTATCTAAGGAGCTGCCACATGGCAGAATGGGCCAGGCTGTTCACCAAAGCACCAGAGGGAAGGACGAGAAACAATGGTTGGAAACTGATCAAAGAGAGAAGCAACCTGGAATTAAGGAGAAACTTCCTGACAGTGAGGACAATCAACCAGTGGAACAGCTTGCCTCCAGAAATCGTGGGTGCTCCAACACTGGAGATTTTAAAGAAGAGATTAGACATTCATCTGTCTGAGACGGTATAGGTTCTCCTGCTTGAGCAGGGGGCTGGACTAGAAGACCTCCAAGGTCCCTTCCAGCTCTATTCAGTTCAAAACTATTAACTTCACAAAGACAGTTTACATTATTGACTTGGATCTGGTTTGGTTGCCAGACCTCTGGAATATAGAAGCACCATCAGGTAATCAACAAGTAGTTTAAGTTTACAGACTCCAAAAGAAATGTTCTTTACATCACTTAGTCCAAGGTAAAAAACAGTCGAAGATAAAATTACACCTGGAAATGAAATGTCTATTGATTTCACATCATGGGCATTGTTCTCAGGGTACTTTCTATTTGTTTCTTTAAAAACGATGATGGGAACAATCTCTAATTTTTTAAGAACCTTTCCCTAAGAAGGAGGCAAGGTAGTTTGTTACTGAATCAGTGGCTTAAAATAAAATCAGACGATCCCAGCAAAACAGAAATTGGCATGAAATAAAAAAAAAAACAAAGCAGGGTTGTTGTTTTTTTCTTTGATAGTCAGTGCAAAGGAAACCCTATCTGAGGTTGCAAGTATTGAAGCAAAACAGAGGCTCCTTTTGTTAGGGCAGTCATCCCCTTAAGCTTAAAGCAATTATGTTTGGAAGAGTTAGCGATAAAAGGAAATCAGGCCGCCAAAGAACAGGGTGGCTGGACATCATTAAAGTGGACATCAGCCAGAGCAGAGAACAACTCAAAGAAGTAGTGCAAGAACAGAAGATGTGGAGAGTCCTGACCCATAGAATTGCATAGATACAACTGAGTGGATGACATCACCCCCTCCTTAAGCTTAGAAACAGGAACATCAAACTAGAGACTTAGAACAGCTAGAAGTCCCCAAGAAATCCATTAACAGAGGGATAGATCATGTGAAGTGTTAATATCACTTTAAAATGTCTTGGTAAGGACACACTTGGAATATGGCATCCAGTTTTGGTCACTACAATGTAAAAAAGATGTTGAGATTCTAGAAAGAGTGCAGAGAAGAGCAACAAAGTTAATTAGGGCACTGGAGGATAAAGCATACAAAGAATGGCTGCTGGAATTGGGTATGTCTAGTTTAATGAAAAGAAGGACTAGGAGTGACATGATAGCAGGGTTCTAATATCTCAGGGGCTGCCACAAAGAAGAGGGAGTCAAGCTATTCGCCAAAGCCCCTGAAGCCAGGAGAGGAAGCAATGGATAGAAACTAATCAAAGAAAGAAGCAATCTGGAGCTAAGGAGAAACTTCCTGACAGTTAGAACAATTAACCAGTGTAACAACCTGCCTCCAGAAGCTGTGAATGCTCCAACACTGGAAGTTTTTAAGAAGAGATTGGACAACCATTCATCTGAAATGGTACAGGATTTCCTGCCTGAGCAGGGGATTGGATTAGAAGACCTCCAAGGTCCATTCTACTCTGCTCTGCTCTGCTCTGCTCTGCTCTGCTCTACTCTACTCTACTCTACTCTACTCTACTCTACTCTACTCTACTCTACTCTACTCCATTCCATTCCATTCCATTCCATTCTACTCTATTATTAGAAGCTGAGTTCAAACAACATGCCAAATCCCAAGTGTTTTCTTGTAATGGGATAACTCCCCCCACAAAAAAATATGAAATCATATTTGAGCTTAATGCAAAGATGGACAACTTGGGTAAAGCCCTTAAATTTCTTTTCTGTGGCTTTCAAAACAGATGAACCTGAAACAAATTTAATAACATAATGATATCACCAGGATACCAGTCTGATTGCAAGTACAGTAACTGCTGCTTTCACATACACTCTCCCCCCTTCATAATACAAGACATTGGACAGAAACCAATTTTAAAGTGTGAAGAAGAGACAGATACACAGGCAGGGTTTGTTTCCTGCCTTTGCACTGCTTAAAAGGGATCTCTGCAACAAACAATCCTTTATTGTTTAGACCTCAAGGTTCATGTCCCCCCCCCCCCTTCTTCTTCAGTTCCTCACTGGCTGCCTTAACAAATTGTTCTTTGACTTTTGTAAATTAGAGCATCAACGTACAAAGAGAGTGTTCAGAAAGAAATAAACGACGTGCTGGAAAAAAGTCAACGTTCACATCCGCAAACTTAATGAGCCCAGAATTTCATATGCCTCTGTCTTCTAGTGAAACAAATGGTCCCGATAAATCCAAGGCAGACACGGGGAGAAGAGAGAAACCCAGTGGAGTTTGCCCAGAATATTCTAAATAATTCCTTCCTCTTTCACTATTATTAACATTTCATAAAAATATATGAAGGTGCCGTGTCCTTTTAATGAAAACGATAAGAGTTCAGGAATGCAATAATGTATCAGTAACACATAGCTTCATTAGCCCTGCTCTTTTGTTGTTGTTGTTGTTGGCTTCCCAATAGATCCTCTAAAGTAATTAATATCACCCAAAGACCCCCATTAAGAAAAATAACTTCATTAAGCTTCTTGTAGGCTTCTTCTCTTGAAAGCCAATCTTGTGGGATTCAGAGTATTTACGTTTTAGTAAAGGCACGTTTGAATTGCAGGATGAATGTTGAATGGTTCAACTGATTTATTATGGCAGAGATATCCCAAGAGAACATCTATAAGAGCCTCTGGATTGGATAGTTCAGCTGCTACCATTCATGGCAAGATGTGCCCTCACAATCTGCACACACACTGTCATTCAACAGAGTATGTTTAAGTCAAGAATGACTCCAAGGGGTTATTTGAGCAAAAGGTGATGAGTTGGGAGCCACAATCAAACAACTACTACATCTTTTCCAGCCTTGCTTTGGCATCCCTGTTGCTTCTTCTGAAGAGCATGTTTCTCCTTGTTAAGTTTTCCCCATGTTATAATGATTAAAAATGCCATGTTTTGCAGATATAGAGTGTTATCAGTGGATACTCAAAACAGTTCCAGTAAACTTATCGTGTAAATGGACTATTGCTAGATGAAACAATGGATGGGAATTAATCAAGGAGAGAACTAACTTAGAACTAAGCATAAATTTCCTGACAGTTAGAACAATTAATTAATTTTGGGTGCTCCATCTCTGGAGCTTTTTAAGAAGGGATTGGACACCCATTTGTCTGAAATTGTATAGGGTTTCTTGATTGAGTAGGGGGTTAGACTAGAAGACTCCAAGGTCCCTTCCTAGTTTCTGTTATTCTGAATAGGAATAAAATTTTAGCCATGGTGAATCCACATTGTTCTTAGATTTTAATGATGGTCTAACGTATCCTGATCTTTCCCATATATAATTAATTAAAACAAATTCCCCTGGACTGAAACAAAAGAGACAGAGAGAGAGAAAAAAAACTTTTTAATTGTGAAAAAGAGCATGGCGCACAAAGACTTTCAGATTTGATAAAAAGATTTTATATATGTTTTAGAAGCCCCCAGTCACCTTACCTTCACTGCAATCCATAAAGCATAGGAAGAATACAGTTAGAGTAATTCCAAGTGACTGAATTATAGGGCCCACTTGTCTTGGTCTGTCCTTTGTAGTAAAGAAAGATTAATACATTGGATCTGTTCATTTTTTTTACTATTGTTTTTGTACTTTTGTTAAATTACAAGATTTGGGAGGGGGGAAACTGTGTGTCTGTATATGTGTGTGCATGCACTGCTCCGTGCACACGTGTTTACCTAAATGTTGGAAAGCTTCCTTACATTTTATAATACTGTTCTGTTAATCAAAATGGATCAAATGTTTAAGAAATCTAGATAATCATGAATGAAGGCAAATATACTTGTCCCAGGATAATGTTGCAGGATTAAATCTGGTTTGGTCACTGGGACCAGATGTTTATTCTTCTGAGCTTTTGGACTTGTGCTGGAACCCATCTTCAGAGAAATTGTCTCTACAGGAATGTGTGCATTGAGTTGTTCTATGCATTGTATTTATGTGGTGCTGGTTGTGTCTTTTTATTTGTTGATTGAGGTATTGATGACCAGCTATTAAATCCTTGGCTGTTGTTTTCTTGTGCTGCCAAGTCTTCAGCTCCTAAGTACCAGATAAGCTGGTGGTAGACTCTACAAAGAGTACAGAGAAGAGCAACAAAGAGGATTAGGGGAGTGGACGCTAAAACATATAAGGAACAGTTGCTAGAATTGGGTATGTCTAGTTTAACGAAGAGAAGGACAAGGGGGGACATGATAGCAGTATTCCAATATCTCAGGGGCTGCCATAAAGAAGAGGGAATCAAGCTATTTTCCAAAGCACCTGAAGGCAGGACAAGAAGCAACGGATGGAAACTAATCAAGGAGAGAAGCAACCTAGAACTAAGGAGAAACTTCCTGACAGTGAGAACAATTAATCAGTGAAACAGCCTGCCTCCAGAAGCAGTAAATGCTCCAACACTGGAAGTTTTTAACAAGAAACTGGACAGCCGTTTGTCCAAAATGGTGTAGGGTTTCCTGCCTGAGCAGGGGGTTGGACTAGATGACCTCCAAGGTCCCTTCCAACTTTACTACTGCTACTATTATTATTATTAAATCAGCATTCCTGTTGATATTTAAAATATTTAAATAACCAAATATTTAAAAAACTAGTTTGATATCCAATGGCTGGGCCAGTGCTTTGCTTTCCATGAGAAAATTATTTTAGTTGGGGCTTTTAACTTGATCCTCCCCCCCAAAAAAATGAGAGTATGAGTGTACAGTATACTATGCTGTATACCTATGCTATTTTACAGTGAAATGATTGATCAGTTTATCAGTTCATTTATCAATGAAATGAGATATCATTCCTGAATTCTTTTGCAACTTTAGTGGAAACTGATCAATCATTGAAACATTACTTTCAAATGACTTATCTATTGGCAAATTGTATCAATTACATTCCAGCAAAATTATTTCCGTTGGACAACTTAATTTATTTGGAGCTTGCTTAATATCAAAGTAAGAGAAATACTTTTGGCAGTAAAATACTGAATAAAATTATGCTAATATGTTTAATAGCATTAAATCAGGCATTAACAATCAATATCTCCAAATTACTTTTTTTTTTTCTGAGACAAGCATGATACTTAAAGGTAAAGAAAAATGACTTGACATTTCCATACTTTGACATTTTCCATTGCTATAAATAGGCCTGTAAAAATTTCATTGGGGTGCTATTTACAAATGAATGAATGCTTATTAATTAGAGATTATATTTAATCTATTTTAGATATAAATGGTTAGGTGTTATATTTGCTGCTCTGTTGGGGAAAACCTAAACCTACAGGAAAACACCTCCTTTTGAAAATTAAATAATGAACTTTAAACAGGATTTTTAATCACCCAGAGACTTTTAGATATCACAGACTTCATCTGCTCCCAAAATATTTTAAAATATTATTGATTTGTTTCTTTTAAATCAATCTTAAAACTTTTAGATGTGTTTCCAGAGCATAACAAATTTTCAGTACCAGGCTCTGCAAAGTTCCTAATTCATGTTTAGTTAACTGCTTGCAAATCCAAAGAACTTTTCTACATGGCCAAATTTATGAATTTAAAAGGGCTCTTTTTCAACATGATCTGTTGTAAACAGCCAGGGAAACAGTTTCCTAATTTGCCCAAATTACACAGCATTGATGACGTTACCTAGTTTGGTAATGAAACATCTGCAAGGAAACCACCAAGCTCAGAGAGCAGCAAGGCAATGGTGGGATTCAGCCAGTTCACACCAGTTTGGCCGAACCAGTAGCTATGTTTTTTTTTGTTTTGTTTTGTTTTTTGCCCAGGCCCAGAATGGACTTCTGGAAGCAGCATCCAGACAGAGAACTAGTTGTTCACATATTTGAATCCCACCACTGCAGCAAGGACTCCACATTACATAGTTTAAACATGAGCAACCTTGTATAGTATGCAGTGGGATGAAAAATAAATGGTGATCAATCTTTTGTGGGATCTGAATAAGTCTTGTAAGTTAATAAGACTGAAAAAAGCATTAAAAATCACCTACCTATAGATTTATATATATTAAGTATAGATTTAGAAGATTGGCAAAAACTATGGGACCTAAATATTAAATTTACTAAAGCAGCTGCATATAAGGAAAACGTATATAAAATGTTTTATAGATGGCACATGACACCAGTTAGATTAGAGAAAATGTTTAAAAATGTATCAAATATGTGTTGGAAATGTAAACAACAACCAGGCATTTATTACCATCTCTGGTGGATATGTCCTAATGCTAAAAAGCTTTGGTTGAAGGTTCACATGTGGTTAGAAAAGATTATTAAAATACAGATAGAATTTAAACCAGAACTCTGTTTGTTAGGAATATTAGGTTTGATTTATGGGAAAGAGAATGAGTATTTAATATTGCATGTGTTGACAGCTGCAAGGATAATATTTGCCCAATTTTTGGAAAAATGAAAATTTACCATCTGACCAGGCTATAATAACAAAAGTACTTGAATGTGCAGAAATGGATAGACTGACTTTAGAAATCAAAGAGAAAGAAGACACAATTTATTTTAAAACATGGGGAAAATTTTATTATTGGTTAGAAACACGCTAGAATGAGAAAAGGTTATGAAATTTAAAGAGATAATTGATAATTTGTATTTATATTCCATGATTATTTGAACTTGTTCTTATTTCTTCTTCTTCCTCTTTGTATATTTGTGATCTTAAACAATACGGTAAACTATAATTAATATGTAATATATTATTATTTTAAAGTGATTATAATTAATTAATACTAAGCATTGTTAAGTAGTGAAATGAATGAGAGCTATTGACTAATTTGTTATTTACATGATTATATTGAAAGTTATCTAATAATAGAGTAATTATTAAGATTTAATATGTAAACCCGGACTGGTAGACTTGCTGAAACGATGTTATTTTGTGGGATTAATCCCACTTTTGTGTTATCCCTTTCCTCTGGTCTAACCTTTTTGTATGTTTCCCTTTGTCTTATCCTTTTTGACCCTATCCCTTTATTACCTTTATAAAACTCAATAAAAAATTTTATTTAAAAAAAAGAATCACCTACCTAACAAAAGTGAGTAAAATAATGCAATTTGACCAGAAACAAGTAGACAAACTGATTGCAAAGAAAGGAGTGTCTCTTGAACCACAACAAAGAGCAAATTTCCAAAAGGAATGCCAGAACTGACATATATGAGAATAACACAGTTGGAAGGGACCTTGGAGGTCTTCTTCTAGCTCCAGCCCCTGCTCAAGCAGGAGACCTTATTCCATTTCAGACAGATGGCTGTCCAGTCTCTTCTTAAAAGACTCCAGTAAGGGAGCACCCACAACCTCTGAAGGCAAGCCATTCCACTGATTAATTTCTTCTTAGTTCTAGGTTGCTTCTCTCCTTGATTACTTTCCATCCACTGCATCTTGTCTTGCCTTCAGGTGCTTTTGGAGAAAAGGTTGATCCCTCTTTTTTACCGCAGGTCCTTAGATATTGGAATGCTGCTATCATGTCCTTCTTTTCATTAAACTAGACATACCCAATTCCTGCAATATGGATAGAGATCTCAGTCACATTAATATTCTGGTGGGTGGATTTTGAAACACTGGCAGTTTGTTTTGAAGTTCCCAAGTTTGAATAATGTAGTCTATATCAGGGGTCCCCAATCCATGGGCCATGGACCAGTACCGGTCCACGGCATGTCAGCAACCGGTCCGCATAAAGAAGCAAAGCCCCATCCATGGGATGCAGGCAACACACAAAACCACGCACTCTCCAGTCCGCAGAAAAAACTTTCTCCACGGAACCGGTCTCTGGTGCCCAAAAAGTTGGGGGGGGACCTCTGGTCTATATAATGACAAATCATAAGTGAACAAATGACCCCTCTAGTAAATCATGAGTTCTGTAGTACTCTATTTTCTGTAGTAAAAAATCCTGGAAATAAACATCACCTTATTATTTGGAAGAAGTTCTGATTCTAGCAGCATTTCAAATCTAAGGTGTTAATGTCATGAAATCTTTTTGGTTAGAATGATAGGTCTCTCCAGACAGGGCATAGGACAAATAACATCACAAATGGCATCATTGTGTTTTGTAGTGGACCCTCCAGTTATTATCTATTTCACAGTGCAGAGGTGAGTAGAATGAAGCTCTAAATATGTCTAAAAAGCCAAGCAACCTGTGAATTATGTCCTCTATTAGATAGCCTGAATTTCTGAGTTTTCTGTCCTTGAGGGGGAAAGAGAGAGATGAAGCAGACACTGAGAATATTCACCTTTGAGCCACATAAAGGACAGCAGAGAAAAGTGAACATGGCTCAGGAATTCTGGGAGTTGAAGTCCATGAGGCATGAAAGGGGCAAGGTTGCCTACCTCTGTATAACCAGAGACAATATACTTGATTGGCTAAATACCACCCATATATTTGCCTTGCTTGGATTGTGCTCACTTGTTCACACCCAACTTTTTAAAACTGGCATTTCGGGTCGATGTGCTTTGCAGTGCTTCTCAGAAATTCATAGGTTCAAGTGCTCATTATAGCTTAATAGCGACTTGTCGAATGGAGTTATTTGCGTGAATGAAAATTCATAATGGCTTTATGCCCACAATATACCATCAGAATAGTTCAGAACAGCTTTATAAATCAATGGTGCTGGAATCAATAGGTAAGCTTTTTTTCCTCCAAGCTATTTTTATTTTTCAGTCTCACTATTGAATACTCAAATTTATCGAGAAAGATTTAGAATCAGTTTTGAAATATCTGGCTTTAAATTATGTTAATCAGAGCTGAAAACAAACAGACAATTTTTCTTGTGATAAAGTTGCTGCTGAAACTTATAACTCCAACGGAGAAAATTGCTTACTGTGATAACTTCTTACCCAATGCTCTCATTGCAGATGAAAAGGAATAAATCTGTCACATAAGTAATGTTATCACTTTCTTTCCCAAAAGTTCTTAACACACTAATGGATTGAGGTCACTGGTTTTCATTTACCCTTCAACTGACTCCATATTAGATGGAATTAATCTTCACAGTAGAATTATGCCTTCACGAAAGCAAGTTCAGAGATGAGAAACCCTTAGAAGAAGTCAAAGGTGTACAGTAACTTGTCCATTTAACAGATCTAACAGTGATTTTTCAATTCTTTAATTTCAACACTAACCAATCAACTTGTCATCTTTCAGACATTGATATATACTCTCATTCAGCTCTGATTCAGCTGTAAGTTAGACTGGGTCTTCCCCAAACATTGAATGAAGTCGGGGGGGGGGGGAACTAAAGAATTCTTGAAACATTATTGGAATATATAGAATTTTTATTCATAAATCTTACTCTTTCTTTCTGTGTGTTTTTCTCTCTCTCTTTCTCTGTCTCTCTGTCTGTATTTCTCTCTTTCTCTTATATCTCTACTATTTTTTCTATCTATCTACCCCCAGAGATTGTGGGCGCCCCATCACTGGAGATCTTTAGGAAGTGACTGGATAATCACCTGTCTGAGATGGTGTAGATTCTCCTGCTTAAGTGGGGGCTGGACTAGAAGACCTCCAAGGTCCCTTCCAGCTCTATTCTACCAGCTCTATTCTATCTATCTATCTATCTATCTATCTATCTATCTATCTATCTATCTATCATCCATCTTTCTATCCATCCATCCATCCAACCATCCATTCACCTATCTATCTATCTATCTATCTATCTATCTATCCATCCATCTTTCTATCCATCCATCCATCATCCATCCATCCATCCATCCACCCACCCACCCGTCTGTCTGTCCATCCGTCCATCATCTATCTATCTATCTATCTATCTATCTATCTATCTATCTATCTATCTCCCTCCCTCCCTCCCTCTATCATCTATCTCTATCTCTATCATCTATCTATTATGTGTCTGTCATCATCATTTTAAATCCACCCATATATTTCAAACAAACAACCCCCCCCCCCAATGATTCCTATGGAGAATCTTTTCTTGTATGTCCATTTTGCATTTAATTTGTGCTTGGATAAAACAATCTGGTTTTACAGCATTGTAACTCATGTGGGATGATGAGATATCAGAATGAATGATTTTACTCAAATTGCAATGATGTCATAAAGCATCCAGCTCTTGGAATTATGCTTTTGTTTCACATTTAATGATTGAATTATCATATTTTCCCAACACTGTGTTCACAAATCGAATGCATTGTTAATCAGGGGACTTATCTTGAGCAGCAATTGGTCTACAACTAATTATAATTCACTTTTTTTTTTTTACATAGCCAGCCCTGAAATTGTAAAAGAATTCCTTGACATGGAATCTTCATTTCAAATACTTTTTTTTTTTGTTTGTTTGTCACCTGCCAACAGAGATGTGTCTGGTTAGGTTTGCTAGTTAGGGCACACAAGTGAATTTTTAAAATTATTCCAAGAACACCAGGGAAGAACTGTTATTAGTATTGCCTTTGAAGTTGAAAATGAGCTTGAATTCCCACTGAACACAAACCACAGTTAAATTACATACTTTAAAGAGCAGCAGTGAAGAGCTCTTGACGGACCATTTTAATCTTACAAAGAACAATTTGGTGTACATCCACGAAAGTGCTGTTTGCATAAAAAAGAAAGAAAGAAATATCAAAAAAAAAATTCATGTTAACTGGATGGGAAAAGATTGTCCATCTTATCGCTCAGTTATAATAGTGTTGGGTTGTTCAAACAAACAAGCCTCTTTATGTAACCAGTTAGAAATAAATTCAGCTGACTGCCACAAAAAAGAGGGGGTCAACCTATTTTCCAAAGCATCCCAAAGCAAGACAAGAAACCATGGATGGAAGCTAACCAAGGAGAGAAGCAACCTAGAACTAAGAAGAAATTTCCTGAAAGTGAGAACAATCAGTGGAACAGCTTGCCTTCAGAGGTTGTGTGTGTGTTCCATCCTGGAGGCTTTTAAAAAGAGACTGGACAGCCATTTGTCTGAAATGGAATAGAACAGGGCTGTCAAACTCAATGTCATGTGATATGTCGCAACATATCGCAACTTTTTTTCCCCATTGCTGGCAATGGGGTGGACGCGGTTTCACTATGATGCATTGGGCTTTTGGGTTGGCAGTTTGACATCCCTGGTATAGAATCTCTGGTTTAAACAGGGGGTTGGGTTAGAAGACCTCCAAGGTCCCTTCAAAGTCTGATGACGTTCTGTTCTAAATTATATAGTTTTGTTTTGTTTGTTCTTGCAAATCATGCTAGATTCCTTTCAACTGTCTGGACAAATCCCTATAGTTTTCTTGGCAACAGTGTAGAAAGTGGCTTATTGTTGTTTTTTTCCTAGGGCTGAGAGAGAATGACCAGCTCAAAATCATGCCTAGGGCATAGCCAGAATTCATGGTTTCCTAGTTTGTAGCCCAGTGCCTTTAACCTCTATACCAAACTAGCTTTCTCAACAAGCCATGATCCCAAATAAGTGTCACATGATTGGAAACATTAAAGTATTTGTGTGTGGTCCTCTAATTTCTAATCCAAGTGCCTATCAGATGGAAGAATTCCAAAGCAAAACAAGAAACAATGGATGGAAACTAACCAAGGAGAGAATCTACCTAGAATTAAGGAGAAATTTCCTGACAGGTAGAACAATTAATCAGTGGAATTATTTGCTTCCAGAGGTTGTGCATGCTCCAACACTGGAAGATTTTTAAGAAGAGAATGGACAACCATTTGTATGGAATAGTATAAGATCTCCTGTGTGAGAACTCCAAAGTCCCTTCCAATTCTGTTATTCTGTTAATTTCAAAATTCTCTTGATGGGGACAGAAGCTAAACATACCTGCAAGTCTCAGGTTTCTTCATTTCAGATGTTCTACTGAGTTGCTCCTTCTTTTCACTATTTTTTAAAATGTCTTGTTGATTCCATGAAACAATGCAACAGTCTAAAACTGTTCATGTGGGAACTTCAAGCCTCTTCAACTGGTCTCTGAAGTATCCACTGTGATAACACTCAGTGTCCTAGTTCAAGAATGCAGACCACATTATGACATTTTGCAAGATAGCTTCTAGTTTATAATTGGAAGTTTACCTAGAACAATGTCAGCATCCTTGCAGTAGAATCAAAGTTTATGTGCTGATTGATATACGTGCCAAAATATATCAAATTTGTTATTTGTTTAATCGAGGTAACTAAAAATCTATTATTATTATTTTGCTTCTGCTATCTAAAGTACAGCTGTTTGTTTATCATCTGCATTGGTGACTTTCCAGCTAACTTTGTGCAAAGAGGAATCATTGTCATCCCTTAGTCTTCTGTTCGATGAGAGTGAACTTTGCTTATATCCGGTAACTTTAATTTTTAGAGTGTTCACAAGAAAAGTACACTATGGACTTGACTTTTTATGTAAGAAGTAGTATTAGACTGAACAAATAACAGTTGAGCAAACATCCTATGAAGTGTTGATATGGGACTTCAGAACACGAGATCTCACAAATGTTTTCCATTAAGATATATGAGCTGTCCTACAGCAGAAGCCAACTTTTTCACTTCAAAGGATTGTGTGCCTTCAAGCTAGGCCAATCTTTACCAACACATTATCTCCATCTCTCTTTGTGTGTGTTTCTCTCTTCTGTTTTTCATTAACTGCAACAACGGAAAACAAATAACACCCTGCGAGAAGCACAAGAGCATAACATAAATTTGATTGTTAATCAGTAGAGCCTTAATATAAGTGGCTTATATTTTTTGTCTGTGTCTGTGTTTCCTATTAGTTATAAAGAGCCAGCCAAAGCATATTGTTCACACCTATGTCCTGAAGCAGTGGTCTGTGGCCAAACACCCAACAAAGGGGCAGTTAGCCAGAAAAACTGCTTAAATTAATTTTCTACAAGCTTCCAAATTGATCTAAGCAGATTAAGGATGGTAATAGTTATAAGCCATCAATGAACATTAAACAACATCTTCTAGCTATTAGCCATACAAAGCCTTAGTGATCTCTCTGTATTTCCAGATACAGGGCAGTAAGAATCACTCTCCTTTTTGAAACAAAACAACACCACAGAACTAGATGCTATCCGCAGCATATACAGTATTTGTCTTAGTTCAATTAGGAAAAAGAAAAGAAACAATAGACGCTTAACTTTTATTCCTAGTTCTGCATTAGCCACCTCATTCCATCAGCCTTAAATTGCTTTGTTCACCTTACTATAGCTACTGTCCTTGCGTGAATTTGAATTAGGGTCACCAAATATTTTAGATTATTCCATATATCATAATAGTGTCTTGGGAAAGTCATTCTGATATAGTGGATGAGGCTTTTATGGAGCAGTTAATACACCAACAAAGTGTTCTAAAAATCCCAAACTTGTAAAGCTAATAGAAAATGTTTCCTCTCTAAATGTAATACACTATCATCCAATTAAGAACAAGATTCAGAATACCATTTTGTTTGGCATCTTTTAAGGTCGCTGTTCCTATTTATATATATTTATATTGAAAGCTGGGATACTATGACTTTTTAAAAATTCAATTTGGGCAACTTTTCTAAGAGTAGTTTAAATCTCTTCATTGAGGACCTGCTTAGGTTTGGGCTGAAAATGTATAGAATAGGTACCATTTCAATGTGTATTATATAATTATCTATTTTTACTCAATCCTGATTTGTGGGGAAAAAATGGAGACAATGGGCTTTGTAACAAGGATGACATATCACATTAATTTTGAAATCTTAAATATAGCTTGACTGCTAACATGAAAACGTCACTTATAAATGCTAGTAAAAGAGCATTTTAATTAGTCATACTTGTTATCCAAACTCTTATAGATGAAGTTGTCAGCTATTTCAATGGGCTAATCATCACGTGGCATAATTTAAAATTTAGTTCATGGGTACATCACAGATCTGAAGGTCTGGAGTTGGAACAGTGAGTTGGCTATGGAGAATCAGGATGAATTGACCAAAAAAGTCTGGCTTGAAAGTCACCAGGATAGCTTTGTCAGAAGAAGAGAGCTGGAGGCAGATTTTGGAGAAGAATTTCCTACCTCTTTTATGATTAACAACCAGTTAAGCTGCACTTCCTGCAGATTTAGTCATGTATTATGTAGCTTCAGTCTTGTGCCTCTGTGATAACTATTGAGATGAACAATTAAAAGAGAGGCAGGGACTCTCTTTGTCACAACCATTTATAATAGTAGACATAGCAAGGAACATCTGCCACAGTGGCTGAGTTCCCACCAGTTTTGGAGTTCAAAAACAAACAAACAAAAAGGAATAGATTTTTTGTAAGGTATAAAACTGTTCCTTCTCCCAGACAGATTGGTTTTTCTGCTTTTCTGAATTACCCTCCAGGCCTAGGAAATAATTTGCAAATGACTCAGGGTGGATTATGAAACTTTGCAGCAACCAAATGAAACTTGATAGGCTTGCTGTGTCCTTGTAAATATGGAGAGAAGAAAGCTGTCAACTGAAGATGTTGTAGTTGCCATTGTGATTTTTCTCCTTCCTCTGCATGCTCAGTACATGGCTTTCAAAAGGTGTTGAACCATATCTCATGGAGTTTTTCGTTCATTAAATTCCTTGTTCTCCCAGGGCAGTAGTGGCGAACCTATGGCAAGGGTGCCAGAGGCGGCACTCAGAGTCCTCTCTGTGGGCACGCACGCCATTGCCCCAGTCCTAGGCCTTCAGCTGGGTTTTATAAAACCTTTTCGCTTTAGGCCTCCACCACCTTGTACAAAAAAAAAAGGTTCAATCAATCAGTCAATTTCAACTTCTCACGAAAAAAAAGATCTTGCAAAGTTGGAATTGACTGATTCAACTTTTTAGTCCCACCTAGTCTGCTGTTACCACCGCAGCCACGTCCACCCAATGGGCCACAGCTACCCAATGGGCCACAGCCACCCGGCACCGACGATGCAAAAGTGGGTTTGGGGTTGCAGTTTGGGCACTCGGTCTCTAAAAGGTTCGCCATCACTGTCCTAGGGAGATTTCAATGTGCAGGCAACTGAGATGAATGGATATTTGATAAACCCTTTTTTTTCTGAAGCCATAGAATTACATTGTTAATGTCAAGAACCTGAAACCTAGCATGCTTTCTAATCATGAGCAGTAGAGTTGAAATTAAGATCCAAATATGATGGGATAATGTCTTTTCCAGTTCCATTACCACACTGAGAGGGAGAAAAAAAAACCACACCTGAAGGTATTTATGGAACTTATTCTTTGTGATGCTTGTTAAGACTGATAGATTCCAGCAAGTTTCTCAGAACATGATATTTGAGCAGAGCAAGTCCCATTAAGAAGATCAAAGTCCTGAATTCCATCTTCTCAAGCTCCAGAAGTGTCTCATTAGAAAGTTAAACTACATACAGTAGTTAGAAAGGATGTATTCTGAGACCCTGAACATGTGGCAGAACAAAAGTAGAGCTGCTGGAAAGGAGAAAACATCACAATAATCAAGCACATTGATTTTGGAGACAATGGAAGTCAGCCCTTCTGGCAGATTTATAGGCCCCAAGCCTATATAAATAAATGTGCATTGTAGATTCTTACCATATTTCTCTCTCTGCCTTTGAATATACATCATGATGATGTATGGGATGGAACTGGGGTGAGTATTTATGAGGGAAGCCAAATTACAAATTTCTGCAGGGCTCCTGAAAAAGTGAGTTCGGACACCCAGATAAAACTACTCAAGCTATGCATTTTGAAACTGGCTGGGAAGAAAGAAAAGAATAGGGAAAGAAATCTATTGGAAGGATTAGAAGTCGGTTGCTGTTCTCTGACTATTTTGTTTTTACTGTTGGCTTCTTATAACCCTATCCGGCTCAACTCACAGATTTGTAAGTAATATAGGATATTATTTAAGTCTCCAATACGCTTTCCTACAAAGGGAGCTGACCTTGTAAAGTTGCTCTGGAATTTCCCATGGCTTGGGGACAGGCTGGGGAGCAGTGCAGCTTTTCTCTCTAATCTGGCAGAGCAGGCTATGAATGATAAGGAGCAGAAAGCTGTGAAAAATAGAATATGAAATAAAGAACTGTACTTTATTGTTGCAGGAGAGCCTCCCTCAATCACTGGGCAGCACAAAAGACATGCCTGATGCTCTTAATTGAATTAAGACATCAGTGACGGTGGTCAGCATAGACAGATGGCTCAACGCCATAAAAATGGGCTTATTTCCACATTGAATCCTGGCTAAGGTGGAGAATTTAAGGTAGGTCAAGAAGAGAGTGGGAGGAGGAGGAGGAGGCAAATAGAGGAAGATTTAATCACTTCGATTCCACCTCTTCAAATCTGTTCAGTGCAGAAATTATTGGGAGCCTGGGAGATGTCAGCCTTATCAGGTAAACCAGAAAGGAAACATGACCAGATGAGCTAATTCTATCTTGTTGTAAGGATGTAGTAACAGAATCTTGCAAGTCAGATAGTACAAACCCCCTGCTATTTCTTTTACAGTTGAAAACCTGGACCTCTTTCTCCACCCATTATGCAGCTGCGGGCTATGTCCTCTCTTATTTGGCTGATCCCTAGACAGCCTTTCTTTGTCACGTTTCTCAAAGTCATACCAATACACGAGCATGCCCTTCCTTCCTTCCTTCCTTCCTTCCTTCCTTCCTTCCTTCCTCCCTCCCTCCCTCCCTCCCTCCCTCCCTTCCTTCCTTCCTTCCTTGTTTCCTTCCTTGTTTCCTCTCTCTCTCTCTCTCTCTCTCTTTCTTTCTTTCTTTCTCTCTCTCTCTCTTTCTTTCTTTCGCAATTACCTCTTTCTTGGTATATTAGAAAAGCAGAATTTTTTTTCTATGCTTTGAGTAGGTAAAAATATGGCCAAGTTCAGCACAAGTCATAGGTCAACTAAATCAATTTTACCAAAAATTGAGTCTGCCCATGTGGTTTGAATGTCTTCAGAGAACTACATCGCAGGTGCATGAGATGGCAGCCACTTCTGATGTGTCCTCCACAATTTGAACCTTGCTCTGTCCCGTCCTGTTTCATAATTCGTCAAGTAGTAAAACCCACCTTATTCTACTGAGCTTTCAGCTTTAATTGAATTGTTCTCAATGAGGTGGACTGTTTTGCTTTGTTTGCCTTTTGTTTGCTTACCTATGATTTGTTGAGTCTTCAGACTAGACCAGGTTGCAAACACTGCAAAATGGAATCTTTCAAATCAAGAGGAAGGATCAGTTAAGATCTCATTGGCAGATTACTTCTTCCAAGGGTTCTCCAGGTCAGGGAGCTTCCTCCCACTCTCCAGTTTGGTCAGCTGGGGGCTTCTTGGACCTTTCCTTAGTATTTTTCCCTTTTGCAGATTTCCAGGAAAATAGAAAGGGAGGCACTTGGACCTTCCTGCCTAAATTCCAGAAAGAGCTCACAAAAAAGCTTTAGCCAGATCCAAAACATCAGGTTGGCCATACAACTCTGCAGTCTAACACAAGAGACAGCATTAGGTTGACCCACCAGGTCAACAGTAGATTATATTTTATGAGTTTAAGTTTTTCACTAACTCATGTAATGGCACTGCAAACTCTAGTTTGTGAAACTTACGGTAGGCTGTTGTTAACTGCGTATTAGAGACATAATTTGGGGTTTAAAGGTTTGTGGAGTTTATTAAGGGCCCAACTCTCTTCTCCCACCTCATCATTATAGCTCTGGTTTATCCTTTTTCATAGCAGCTCTTCAGAAGTGAAAAGCTTTAAAAATCAATGCTCCATGGATTTCTCACAATAATGGTTCAGTCTCCAGCTAAGTTAAATGAGCCAGGAGCTTGATTTGTGTATTACAGATATGCCCATCATGCTATTGTAAGGTGGTCTATTACCTGCATGCACTCGCACCGGCTATGGCTGATGGGTTGTATCTTGAGAGGATGGCGAGATGAGGAAGGTCAGTCAAGATAAAGACTCATGCAAAGAATCTTAAGTAGTATTTTAGGAGATCCTGATACTTCTATTTCACAGCTGCTGCTTTGTCTACTTCTTACCTTGGCTTCTCTCCAAGAATAGTCCACCAACTGATTTCATCAATAATGAAGTCTCCTGTTACACTCTCAATGTCACCTGGAAAGGAGAGTTTTTGAAGAGTGAATTGAGCAGCTGCTGACTAGTGGGGAAGAAAACTAGCAACTTAGCAACTGTACATTTCTATAAAATTTAATGGTTGAAAAGGGTTTGACTGGATCAGCCAAAATAGAAGTGTTGACTTCGATGCTGTTCTGCAACACTTGTTTACATGAGAGAGTGCTCTTCTGTTTCCTTAAAAGCTATGAACACCTTAAATATGTCAGGCTGCTTAGCTCAGATCAAAATATTTGTATGTGTGTACAAGAGAAATCCCAAGGGGAGTCAGATAATTTTTTGACAGTTTTTACAAGATGTTCAGGTAGATGTCAGGTGCAAGAAACCAGGAGTTGGGATGGAGTTCAACAGTGTACATGAAATATGTCATCAGTTTGGAATCATTATATTCCTACAAGAGAGATAGATATAGTTAACATGGGAGCATAGTGACTCCACCCTTGGGCTCAGCCTAGTCCTCTCCTGCAATAGGTGTCATGAATGAAGACAGGAGGAATTCATAAGCAATTATTTGCTGAAGGAAAATTGTCTTGAAATAAGACCTATCCTTGCAGCACATTTAACTAAACCATATCACTCAAAGGAAAGATTTGGAGATTCATATTTGGATCCAAACTTTCTAAAAGGATGTAGGCATTGCCCTCAGTTCTCAACAATTTTATTTTTCTAATTTTGTGAGTTGGGCTAGGGTAGACAGAACAGTAGCACGGATTTGATGGGGATGCTGGAAACAGCTGAGAAGGGATCTGAATCATGAACTTCCTAAACCCAGCAAGGAAAACTTTTGACTTTATTTATGGACTTTACAGGTGAGCTTCTTTTCAAGGAGAACATTTGGAATTCTCCCAAGCTGATATGCTCCAGATATATGGGAAATAAAGCTTCAAGAATTTCAAGGTAGTTGGGTTTGAATTTTGGCAATTATAATCCAAACAAGGGGCTCTTGGGATTTGTTCCATGCTTGCTGTATTCTAACATCAACTTGCTTTCTTTTTCATCTGTGGGAAGATTGGATGTTATGGGTTGCAATATTAAGTGGCTGCTTCTCTACACATTGTTTTTTTTTGTTAATGCAAAAACATGCATTGGTCAATACATGTGCATTGTAAACTATTAAACTTTCAGGCTACAATTGCAAAAGCCCACAATGTGGGCCGAGGAGTAATACACACTGCCTTTTATCTAATTCATTGCTTGTGTTAAAGTGAGACACTGTTGTGTTGTTTGGTTGCAAGAACTGGGTATGTCTAGTTTAATGGAAAGAAGGATTAGGGATGATGTGATAGTAGTGTCCAATATCTAAGGAGCTGTCACAAAAAAAGAGGGCATCAACCTGTTCTCCAGAGTACCTGAAGGCAGAACAAGAAGCAATGGGTGGAAAATAATCAAGTAGAGAATCAACTTAGAACTAAGAAGAAATTTCTTGACAGTGAGAACAATTAATCAGTGGAACAACTTGCCTCCAGAAGTTGTGGGTGCTCCATCACTGGAGGTTTTCAAGAAGAGATTGGACAGCCATTTGTCTGAAATGGTATAGGGTTTCCTGCCTGAATAGGGTATTGGACTAGAACAGAGGCTCCCAATGTTTTGGGCACCAGGGACCGGTTCCATGGAGAGAGGTTTTTCTATGGACCGGAGGGTGTATGGTTTTGTGTGCTGCCTGCATCCCACAGATAGGGCTTTGCTTGTTTGTGTGGCCCAGTTGCTGCCATGGCACAGCCTGGTACTGGTCCATGGACCGGGGGTTGGGGACCCCCTGACTAGAATATCTTCAAGGTCCCTTCCAACACTGCTATTCTGTTATCAGGGTTAAATTTGGTTGTTCCTTATGTGGAATGCCCAGGTGATGCCTAGCACCTTGGCATCTATTTTTGCAGCCAATGGACAAAGGGATGAATGAGAAGAGTAGTACCACATTCAATTTTTTTCTCATTTTTTTTATAAACTCAGCACCTGCACTGTGCACACTATATTATTTTCTACATATCCATTTTCTACCATAGCTGTATTGTCCATCTTCTCAAAAAATGCTTAATCCTTATAAATAACTTACAAATAGCTTAATTCTTATAAATAACTTCTTTTTTTTATTAAAAAAGTTTTTATTTTCCATTTATTCATACAAAATACAATTAACCATTGGTACCGCCTGCCCATTCCCCCCAGGCTGCGTCCACCCTCTCTAAACCTTCCCTACTTCCCTCCTCTTTCTCTCCTCCCCTCCTACTCTCTTCCCCTCCCCTTCTCCTCTAACCATCCTATTTCCTCCCTGTAGGGAGGAATTCTTCTAAATAACTTCTAATGCCCCAAATGAATGTTGGAATCGTGGAAATCAAATCATGACAGAAAGGGAAGAATTTAGCTTCAGGAGCTGAAATATATTGAAGTATGAAAAAAGGTGTGATACAACAATGGCTGAAATCCAACAAAAAGAAAAAAATGTGTTAAGGACATTTCTCAAAATTTAATCTCACAATACATCATTCTAATTGTATAGTAGATAAAACTCAAAGAGTGAATGGACTCTTTAAATCTTTTTCAAATGCATGGCTAAATTACTGATACTGATTCCAAACACTTTTCGAACAAAGTTTTTTTTTTTCTCAAATAGCAACTTTTGACCCAGCTTCTACTTATTGGTTACTGTCTGCAACAAAAAGACAGGGAAGTTTTACTGGATTAGTGGATGGCTGGATTAAGGCTGACATGTGAAGAGTGACCTTCAAAAGTGACCCCTTTCCTCACTGGGTCTTATCCTTGACTTATTAATTGAACAGATTTTGCTCCTCAAATCCACTTTTTGATCTTTCACTCAGAGTTGTCTATATCCATGTGCCAGTAGCTGGATAAGATTCATTTTTAATCTACTAAAAATCTTGGCGTTGTAATTATCCATCAAGTTCTTTAAACAGCTTAAAGCAGTGGGCTAACCTTTGATCCTGGAGCTAAACAGCTAAATGTCTACAAACACAACCCCATTGGCCTAAGGGTTAGTGTGGTGCAAAGGTCTACTATGGGAAGTCTCACACACACACCCAGAAGAGAATATTTTGAAGCATATTAAAAAGACAGAATATTATATTTCCCCAAAGAAAAGCAGGCCCAGGTTTTCTTAATAGCCCCAAGCAGAAACTAAGCAGGCCAGCTCTACAGAAATGCAGATAGAAAGACTGGGCAAATACTGCCTGCAGAAACCCATTCAAGACAAGATCTTTTGAAATCCCTTGGAGAAAAACTGATAGCTAACAATAGCAGAGTGATAGGATTAGAACCAGCAACCTCTCACCCATCCAACACAGGACATAGCCATTAGCCCCAGCTCCAGGAAAGCAGGACATGATATTTAGGACATAATAGGATTAACCCACTACCATCAGAATATTAACAGGGCACACTCAGACTCAGGTCAAAGTACATGACACAGGAAATACAAAGCCACAGGAACAGGAACAACTCCAAACACAAAAGCCCAAGAAGGTATAAAAACCCACCACTCCCAGCAACATGAGGTCAGCTGCTCTGACCTAATGGTTCTAATCTTCAATAAACTACAACCTTCTTTCTAAAGAAGTCTCTATTTTGTTTATTCCCAGCTTGGACTGGACCCTGATGAAGATTTTTCTTTCAACAGGTCACACTAGAGATCTGCCAGGCTTTTAAAAGGGATGGACATTTGATTCTTGTGCTGGTGTGGTAAAAGAATTTGAAGGTTCTTGAACTCACCAGATCTGATCTATTGTCCAGCTTTGTTTGGGTTTTACATTGCTGCATATGTTAATACAGTTTAGGAAAGATACATAATAATTGAGTTCAGAAATAGAAATCTATTATCTGATATAAATTCAGCCTTTGAGAACTAATTTATTTGTCTCATGTAGACCTCACAGAAGCTAAATATTAGAGATATACCAAATGCTGGTCAGTGACCATAACAAACATACCCCTGCATAGGGGGAATATCATGTAAGTTTTATGGACAATGCATGCTCATAATGTTTAAGTTTAAACATCAACTGCTCTGAGTGGTGTTCCTTCTTTGTGGATTTTGGGGGTCGATACATGCATGGAGTGGTTTCAGGGTATAGAAGTGGCTTATCAATGGCATTGTCCTTCAGTAGTTGTTTCAGGGAAACAATGGCCTTTTTCTATAACTGTTGGTAGACTCTCTCTTCAGAGTCTCCTAAGTAGCAGTGTCCTTCAGAAAACTGTTCACCTTGATGTTGTAGTTATCTGTTTTCAGGATAATTGTGTATCTTCCTTTATCAGCCTGCAAGATGGTGATGTCACTGCTTTCTTTCTTGAATTTGCACTATTCAGATGACCCTAATGGTGAAGATTAACCCCCCAAGTGGCTTCAATGACTCTCAGAGAGAATGCTGATGACCAGATGACTGCAAGGAATATAAATCCTTCCATTCTCCACCATTTTGCCAGAACTGAAGAACCTTTTTGGATGAGATGTGAAACATCTTCAAAGAAGAACAAAGAAAGTCCAATTGCCTTTTGAAAAAGTACTTCTGGGACAATCATGACCAGGGTAACTGAGAATCTTCATAGACACTAAACATTTGTTATGAAATACAGGTGCCAGCATTGTGTGGACAGATCTGGACTTCTTACAGGAATAAGAAACTTGGTTTCTTGAGAGAATTGAAAAGGTCACATTTTTCATTAAAAGATCTCCTTCTCCCAGATGCAAATTGGGGCAATGTTGATCTTGTCAAGCTGCTCAAATACATCACCCATTGTAACTTGACTTCCAGCTAGTGCCATAAATCTGCATTTAAATTCTAGTCCAGCCAATCAAACTGACACAGTTGTTTTCTATGATAAGCTAAGGAACACGTACAATTTCAAATTTATAAAGTCTTGGTTTACAAGTCTCTCTGACATGCCCTGGATTTACTTGAAAGCAGATGACATGATACACAACCTCGCCTTTCCCTCCCATGTCTTCCAAAATAGCAATTTGCCCTTTCAGGACCTGCCATCCCTATCCCCGCTCTGCTGATTAAACAAGGGGAGTCTCAGATAATGATGTTTCATTCACTTGGATTGGCAGCAGCACAAAGAACCAAAATTAAAATAAACTCCTGCTTCCAGATGTATCTGGGACAAATTGCCAGTGATGGAGAGGAAAAATAATAATAAAGTCTGCAATACAGACTGGCTAACATATTCAGTGATCTACTAGAAGAAGTGACTACTATCTATAACAACCTATTTGAAAAGCAGATTTTGAAGCAGGATTATTGGATTACACTCGTGTATCATCACTGGAGATAGTTCTTCCCTGCTTCTGTGAAAGGTAAACCAAAGCAGAATTTTACTTTAAAAGGAAAATATACATCTGTCAAGGTAATGTTGCAGGATCCAATCTGGATCAGTCACTGGGACCAGAGGTTTAGTCTTCCAAGCTTTTAGACTTGTGCTGGAGCACAACATCAGGGAATTTCTCTCACACCAGTATGTGTGCCTTGGCTATTCTATGGGTAGTATTTATGTGGGGCCTGGTTATTGTGTGTTTTTTAGGTGTTAATTGGGGTGTTGATGGCCAATTGTTAAGTCGTTGGCTGTGGTTTCCTTGTGCTGCCAAGTCCCCAGCTCCTAAATATCTGATAAGCTGGTGGTAAATCAGCATTCCTGTTGAGTTTCCTGTTGGAAAATGAGGCCCTTTTCAATCAACAGGAGTGCTGGTTTACCACCAGCTTATCAGGTACTTATGAGCCGAGGAGTTGGCAGCACAAGGAAACAACAGCCAACGACTTAACAATTGGCCATTAACACCCCAATCAACAATGAAAAAGTCACACACAATTACACACTACCTAAATTCTACACATAAAATAGTCCAAAGCACATATTCCAGTAGAGCAGTGATCCTCAACCTTTCTAATGCTGTGACCCCATAATACAGTTCCCCATATTGTGGTGACCCCCAAGTGGGTGTGGCCACCAATAAGAGGGAGTAGGACAGCTAGGGAAAAGGGAAAAAAATGGCAGACAGCATGGTTTGGCGACCCCTGTGAAATGGTCATTCGACCCCAAATGGGGTCCCGACCCACAGGTTGAGAACCACTGCAGTAGAGAGAAGTTCCATGAAGATGGGCTCCAAGCATAAGTCCGAAAGCTCGGAAGACTAAACCTCTGGTGGTGGTGACTGACCCAGATTGGATCCTTTACTTTAAAACAGGGGGGTTCAAACTTGGCCCTTTTATGACTTGTGGACTTCAGCTCCCAGAATTCCTTAGCCAGCATGCTTGGCTGAGGAATTCTGGGAGTTGAAGTCCACAAGTCATAAAAGGGCCAAGTTTGAAGAGCCCTGCTTTAAAAGACTCACACAGTGAGAATGGAAGTGGCCATTGGTGTGTTGCATACCACTGGTCAGATACAACATAAAAAGAGACTGTTGCTATTTTAGCCTGAATGTCTGGCAATTGGCTGGAATGGGGGTCATGGGCTAGTTATAGAATGTAGTTTTTGTACTGAGTGGGGAAGGGAGTAATCAGCGAAAGAAAAAATGAGTAAAATAAAACTCTCGGTTGATACATAGTACTTATCTGTTCTCCGCCTCCCACCCCAGGGTCATTGGAATAGTACGTGATTGTATTTTCACTGTCTTTTGTGCTTGTGTTTGCCCTGGTGATTTCTTTTCCATGGAATCTCACCTGTTATTTCTCATAGCTTCTTAAAAATGTCTCTTCTGAAACTTAATCTCCTGCACAACTCAGCTCCAAATTCTCTTTCTGTAAATATTTTGAACTACAAGAGGATGTAGTCACAATTTGCTAAGTTCTCCTTCCTTTTACCTCTCTTACCATCTCTTCTTTCTTAGTTACAATCCACTCTTGGAGATCTGGTAGCTGCTTTGTAAAAGAAAAATAATCTAATATGGTTGATTATGAAGCTTTTTAAGGCCGAGCATTCAGGCTATTTTAGATATTCCAGTAGGGGCAAATATAATAGAGACAGAGATAGAAAATTAAGACTTTGCTGCTAATGAAAGACAGCCTACATTATATCAGTTTTGAGAGGATGATAGATTGAAGCTTCTTTGAATTCCTCAATGACAATTCATCTTACTTGGATTTTTGTTGTTGTTGTTCAGAATCAGCAATTAGACTAATTGGGAAACAAGAACCCAGTCTGTTGTTGCCTTTAGTTT
This sequence comes from Crotalus tigris, assembly GCF_016545835.1. Classification (NCBI taxonomy): domain Eukaryota; kingdom Metazoa; phylum Chordata; class Lepidosauria; order Squamata; family Viperidae; genus Crotalus; species Crotalus tigris. Next base: position 671,807 of record NW_024098398.1, on the reverse strand, counting down.
AGTAATCATTGAAAATCTCAAGTGTTAATTAAGACAGTTCAAGGATGGCCATTGTCTCAACATTTTCCTTAGTTACTGGATGCAACAGGAAAACTAACTGTAATTAAATCATGGGATGAGTTAACAATATCAGGCACAGCTTAGCCAAAGATATTGGACCTTTAAGTGCTACTGATATTAATGAAAGAGATTTTAGCTCATGTTTGATTTTTCCGTTACACTCTGCTGAATGAAAGCACGTTCCATTTCTGCTGATTAATGTCTCATAATAAGAATGAACCTAAGGATAAAGAATACCCTTTAAGTAGTGTGTGCTTGCAGTATTTTATGTTCAGTTAAAACAATAATGGTGGAGAATTATGAGAGTGTGGGCAGTATCCTGAATTCTTTGGTTAGTTCTTCAGTCAGTAGCTGTACTGTAAGGATCTGCCTCAGCTATTCCCCCAGGAAAGCACAACTCAGAAAACAAGAGGATCTTTTACTGAGAGAAAGTGATTGCAGAGTAAAAAGATGGAATCTGAAGTTCCCATGCAAAAGCGTTAAGCTAAAAGTCCCACCCTGTGTTCATCAGGAGCCAACCCACTGGTGCAAAGATGTTATGAGAACTTCAAGTTAAAAAGGTGACAAGCAATCATGTTCCCACCCGTTGGTCAGCAGGAGTGAACACAGATGGCCCTGAGGGCATTTCCTCTTCCATAATTCCCCCTCCCTAATTCCCATGTGAATACATCAAAGCCAAATTAGAAACAAAAGCTAGCAACACAGAGGCATCTTCAATCCACACCCATTTGTGCTCCCCCTCCTCTTTCTTATGGCAGTGTTCCAAAGGGACACTTTGGACAACTACATGTTCTATCAAAATCATGGCTGTTTGACAAGATGGTGGAAATGCTATCCAACTTTGAGGATTGTCTGATAACAAGTTCAGGCATACATACCGTATTTTCCCCAAAGTAAGACCTACCCCAAAAATAAGCCCTAGCTTGATTTTTGGGCATGGGCCTAATATAAGCTCTACCCCCTCAAAAAATAAGCCCTAGTTTTGGGGCAAGATGCATGCCTAAAAATCAAGCTAGGGTGGGGTGGGGGACAGAACTGTCCCACACCGCCCTGCACCTGCTTACCTTTCAACCAGGCCTCTCCTCGCCGGCCCCTTCTTCTGCGGCATCCCCAGCTCCGCATTTTGCAGTCAGAGGCCTTTCCAGAAGGCCTGTGCAGCCAAGAACCAAGCTACGGATTCAATCTGTAGCTCGGTTCTCAGCTGCAGAGGTCTTCCGAAAAGCCTTTGATGAAGCTGATCCTTCAACCGCAGAAGAAGTGGGCCAGCTGGGTGGGACTGTTGGTGCCGGAGGTGAGTGGAAAAGATACCCCCCAAACTGAAAATAAGACCTGGTGCCTCTTTTGGAGGCAAAAATAAAAATAAATAAATAAGACCGGTTCTTATTTTGGGGAGAACATGCTAGCATAATCTGATCTGCCCAGACAAAATTAGTGATAGCAAAGTGATACCAAAACCTCTATCATTGGTAATGAGCTGGAGTTTTGCAGCTAAGTCTGGTTACCCCGGAAGTTCTTTGCTGAATAGCTGGCTAATGATTGTTTCCAGATGAGAAAAAATAATTGATGGCATGCCAAGTAGCTTAGTAGGAATTAGCAACTTTCTGAAGCATTCTGTGGTGAGATTGGATAGTTTACGGTTTTAAGAATATTAAATTGTATTAATTTCTGTAGTTTACACTCACCAAATTTTATGAATCATGGCAAGAAACTCAAAGGATTAGGCAAGCAGATAGGACTTTTAATGTTTTCCTCCCAGTCAAACAACCAACAAGGAAGTCAAACAAGGACAGTGTTCTATTAATTGCCCCCCCCCCCAAAAAAATCAGATCTGAATCTTCTTGTGGAATAATATTTGGTCAGAGGAAAATGAAGCTCCCAGAGTCACTTCAATAATGAGACAGGCAGCATATAATTTAATAAATAAATGTTATAAATAAAATGAAGAATGAAATCCTCTCCCCCCCCCCTTTAAGTTGGTTCCACTTTACCAACTTTATCATTCATCATTCAAAACTAGATGGGTACTACCAGCTTAGACTGAACTACAGCTGTCTTCACAGTGACACTCACTGAAGGAAGAGAAGAATTAATTTACACCATAGACATGCTTCAATTTGCTCTGAGTTTGATTCTTGCCCTTCAAAGCCTACTGTTGACAATTGGTAGCACGATTCTGGAGTGTTGCTGATTCAGTCTCCCCCCCCCCCAAAAAAAAGGGGGGGCTTTGGCAGACTTGCAAACAGAAATGTTTGCCTTCCAAAATCTTTTCCCCAGACCCCATATTCCAGTTGGCAGGTACTACATCTAGACTCCTCTGTGCTCCAAAACACCTTTTTTTAGATCGGAACTAAATCCTAGCGCAGTCCCACTGTCCCTATAAAAATACATTTTTGCCAGCACATTTAAGAAAGAAACCTTGTAAAGTAAAGTAAGGGGGGAAAAGAAGGAACCTTGAAGAGTCTAAAGGTTTCAACTGCCTGTGGAAAAAAACAGACTCAAAAGAGAATTAAACGTTTCTGCAACAGAAAATGATGTTATTTCCTCCAATGGGTCAAAGATTACTGTGGAAGTTCTCATCACCAACCATTCCAGATGCTAAAACCAGAATTCAGAGGCTCTGCTTTCTAAAAATGTGATAAGTGCAATGACATTTCTCCATCCTCTCTCCTTTGGAAGCTCTCCAGATTAGTTAAAAACAACGGGGCGAAATGCACAAGGTGTTCTTTAACATCCAAATAAAAATTGGCTTTATAATTCATTTGCAATTTACTTCTGAAAGAAATAAAGGCTCTCAGGAGATGTTTCTTTGCCTTCAGGTTTAGTCTTGTTTAATCTTAATTATAGTCATTTGATATACACAAACAAACATAATATAATATATGCTGCCACCTAGCCAGATCTTTGAGAAAGTGCAGGCATCTTATGCTTAGGGTATTCAAAGTTTAGAAAAATCAGCTTCAGAAAAGTTTTATATGAGTACAACTATCTCCTCTCAGTGAGAAGAGATTTCTGGCCTTTTAGTATTCCTGTTTTAATAGGTCAGAGTTCAGGAAAAATTTAGAGGGGCTGTACAAGTCCAGCATTTCTGGAACTTTGCAATTAACTAAACAATACACTAAGCATTTAAGCAAATTACTGGGAAGAAGACAAAGATGCATATAAATATTAGGGAACATGGGTTGTGCACTTCTGTTTACTCTTGCATCTGGCCATTGTTAAAACATTGGAAAAAGATAAGCAAGATTGGATCTCATTAGTACTTAGAAGGGAGACTTTCCAGATGAAGGGAAGAAGAAGAAGAAGAAGAAGAAGAAGAAGAAGAAGAAGAAGAAGAAGAAGAAGAAGAAGAAGAAGAAGAAGAAGAAGAAGAAGAAGAAGAAGAAGAAGAAGAAGAAGAAGAAGAAGAAGAAGAAGAAGAAGAAGAAGAAGAAGAAGAAGAAGAAGAAGAAGAAGAAGAAGAAGAAGAAGAAGAAGAAGAAGAAGAAGAAGAAGAAGAAGAAATATAGTCAAAAACAAGTAGAAATGGAACAAGTCCTTAAGGGAACTTAAAGCATTAAAAATCCTCTTCTAACAATTTTCAGGCCAATTGCTCTTCCTATGAAAACCCTGGAGGTCAAATACAGACTTAATTAATATATCCCTTAAAGTCATTTTAGTTTTATTCTGCAGGGGAAGCTATGAAAGGAATGAAACAAGGAAGCTAGCAGCTCTTTGCTTCCGAGGTCTGCTGGAGGTGCTCAGACACCATCAGCATTTCTCTTTCAATAGATTTTAAAGATAATGAGAAGTTCCATTTTTATACACATGGCACTTTCAGAATGCCATGGATGATCCTTAGGTCTTAATCTTGGGTAGCAATTTCCTAATAAAGTTGATGTTTGTGGCAATTGAGAGGAACTGGACCACATTTACAGGTATGTTGTTAATGATTCAGAGAGAATCATGAATGGCATTTCTTGACCCTGGATAGCTTTGTGTGAAATTAAAAGGACTGCATACAAGAAACTGTCTTTCAGACTGTCAGTAATTTCACCTGGATTGTCACCAGTTTGACAAGACCTGGACTTTACTCACCAAGTCACAGTCTGCCTTACTAATCAGCTTCAGATTTGTGGGACAAAAATGGACTTCATTTCAGGCAAATATGCTACGAAATGCCAATCAAGTGGAGATCCTTTCTTTTCTTTTCAGGGATGGAATGAAGACCCAGAGAATTGCTGGTATCAAAATAATTTTTATTGTGCTGCAAAGGAAATTCTACAAATGGCAGCTGGTGGATAACCTATGGCTTGGACTTTTCCTTTTTAAAGGAGGTCAACCTATTCTCCAAAGTATCTGAAGGCAAAACAAGAATCAATGGATGAAAACTAATCAAGGAGAGAAGCAACCTAGAAATAAGGAGAAATTTCCTGACAGTTAGAACAATTAACCAGTGGAACGGCTTGATTCCAGAAGTTGTAGGTGCTCCATCACTGGAGGTTTTTAAGAAAAGACTGGACAGCCACTTATATGAAGTGGTAGAGTCTCCTGTTTCAGCAGAGGGTTGGGTTAGAAGACTCCAAGATCCCTGTCAACTCTGTTATTGGTTTCTCATTTCTCAGAAATTCGCTACCATAAATATGCAACAATTTTGATTGCTTATACCCCATCAAGTCAATGTTAACTTGTAATGAAGAACTAGGGGTGACATGATGCAGTGTTCCAATATCTCAGGGGTTGCCACAAAGAAGAGGGAGTCAAGCTATTCTCCAAAACACCTGAAAGCAGGACAAGAAGCAATGGATGGAAACTTATCAAGGAGAGAAGCAACCTAGATCTAAGGAGAAACTTCCTGACAGTTTGAACAATTAATCAGTGGAACAACTTTCCTCCAGAAGTTATGGATGCTCCAACACTGGAAGTTTTAAAGAAGATATTGGAAAACCATTAGTCTGAAATGGTATAGGGTTTCCTGCCTGAGCAGGGGGTTGGACTAGAAGACCTCCAAGGTCCCTTCCAACTCTGTAATTCTGCTATTCTGTTCTGGTTACTATCAGAAAATGAATTTGACATTAAGGTGACAACATCTTTTTTATAAATAAAGCTGACTTTATTGATCTTGAAAAGGTAAGCAGGGTTGGGCTTTGACTTGGAAATAAATTTACCAGGAATGTCCAGGGTTGAAGACTAGAATAGGAGTCCCCAAAAAAATATCAGGGGAAGACAGTGGCAAATGTCTTCTGTATTCTTGCTAAGCAAGCCACACAGATGAAAGTCAACTTCAGCTAAAAGGAGAACTCAAAATTATTTGAAACTCCAACATAACGAAACCAAAAGCAAGTAAAAAAAATATTTATTGAAACCCACAAGGAAAAACAACAGTACTATTAAATTTTCCCAGGGTTGCATGGTGGAAACAATAAGTATATTCTGAATGTGCAATAAGAATGATAAACGGGAAGACCTATGAGACATTTTCTTGCATGCTACAGCAGGCAGGATTTCTTAACACAACCGAAAACTACAGGAAAACTCAAGAGAAAGAGCTGGATATCTAACTGAAGACGGACATTTCAAGGACATACATTTGTAAAATATGTAACATATTACCCAATCAACTGTCACCAAGTTTGGGTTTGTTTTTGGTTATTGTGTCTGTGTGGGGGGGGGAGGGTTGCCCAAAGGAAGCAAGTATTGTCACCAGTATATCTGACATTTAATAGGTTTTCTTGCCAAACACTATCTGCAAGGTTTAGAGGAAAATCTCATGCTGTGAAGCACATCTGCTACAGGGATATTGCAGCTTAACTTTAGAGCTTTTCCAAACAAATCTGAATTAGAAATGAGAACTGCGAAGGAGTCACCCAATGGAAGAAGACAGTGCAGCTTTTTCCGTGCTTCCAGTAGAAAGGTGAAACACATGATTTTAAAATAGCATCAGATCCACCCATTTAGTCTTGGAATGGGTGGATTTACTGGGCAATGAGACAAGGCCTCAAAATGACAAGCAAACTGGAATGAACTTTGTTCACCGTGAAAGGATGAGCAAATGAACCCTTCCACCCGTAGTTCTTTGTTCAGCTTCAGGAACCAGATTTTTCTCAAGGAAATTAAGACAAAAGCTAATATTAGGATCCAACTGCCCTTTCTACCATAAAAAAAATGCCTCAGGGAAAGCTCCGAAAACTTCGCCTCCAATGACGCATTTAAAACATTACGGTAAATGTAACTTGGTGGAGATAAGTTGTTAGGAATTAATATTGTATTATATTTTTATTTTGAAGGTTTTCTCTTAAGACAGTGGTGGCGAACCTATGACACAGGTGCCAGAGGCGGCACTTGGAGCCCTCTCTGTGGGCACACGTGCCTTTGCCCCAGCCTCGCCTCCCCCGTGACCCCCTCCTTTCCAGCAGCCCCGTGAAGGAGAGTCACCCCTGAGTGTGGCCCACTCGAAGCAGCGCAGCCAAGGACATGGCAGCCAGGCAGCGTAGACAAGACTCTGCCCTCACACCCGATCATGCACAATTGATGCTGCAGGGCGCGGGCAGAGGGCATGACCTCCATAGCACTGCTGGGCTGCCTGGGTGATCTGCGGCGGGCCCTGGAGGTGGTGAGTGGCCCTGCAGGCAGGTGGGGCAGGGGTTGGGGGATAGAGTGGAGGCGGGGCAGGGGGTGGAGCAGGGGTGGGGCCAGTTTTGGGGCACTCAGTCTCTAAAAGGTTCACCATCACTGTCTTAAGACCACCTCCCCAAATAACATCTAGGCAAGATAAAGTCCTGATTATTGTCAAATGAATGAACAACAAAAGGCAAGGCAATGAGATGACGGCTTTCATCCTTTCTACATTTTTGCAGATTTTGTCCAGGTAGCTCCTCAAAGATGGGTGTGCACCAATAGGAGTGATGCACTGATTTTATCTCGTTTATTTTTATTTTGATAATTTAAGCAAAACTTTTCCACAGAAATCAATTAGCCTTTGGCGAGTCAGTGCCCTGCTAGGCTTTGAAGGGGGGAAGCTCAGCCATAAGACGCTGCCCTTTTCTGTACACGTATGTGATACCCACACAGAACCTGGTATATTGTGGGTCTGGAACACAAGCATAAATCTTCCAACTAATCTGTCTAACTGTATGGATTTATGCAAGTATTTCTGGAGTTCACATGCATGCCACACTCACGGGAGTCCCCAGCACAGGGAAGTTTCTTCGGTGTTGCTAGCGAAGGAGTCTACCAGTAAACCCAATGGGGGAAATGATGCATTGCCAAGACTGAAAAAAGAAGTAAATAAAAGTAAATGGATGCATGGATTTGGGGAAGCTTGTTCATTAAAACCGATACAAGGTCTCTATCTAGCTTGAATCCTAATGAACTGATAAGCTCGCTGGGGCTGCCCAAGACGAAAGGGTCATTATGATGGCATCTTTTATTTAACACTTGGAATTTTAGCGAGGTTTTACTTTATCAGCTCTGAAAATTGCTGAAAGATGTCTGACACAACCTAGTTCCTGCCCAGAATTAGGTCTGAGGGGACATGGATTAAGAAAATGGCATAAAAATTTATTTGGGTGGTTGGGCTAAATCATAAAGGAGTCCTTTGTTGCAATTTCATCCAGAAAGTGATATTCCCTGCTTATAAAACAATCCCTCCTTGTAGACCTGTAAACCAATTGAGGTTTACTACACAAGGTCTTCCGTGTTTACCTCAGCAGAGCCTCACAGTTCCTGCCAAACTATTTCACATATTCATGTTGCGGATCACACACTTCCATTTTGCTGAGGAGCCTGTAACGAGGATGAATACCTTTTGGTAGCCAATGATTAATATAGCATTGCACAGGAAAACTGGACAGAATGGCAAGTCAGCTTTTCAGGCATCACTTATCATGGGCTGTGGACAAGACAATATTCACATAAATTTTACCATGTAAGATAGTACCCATGGGTGCTCATGAATTTACAATTTCTTCTTCTATAATCATATGTATCCTCTTTTAAATAACGGGTCCATTCCATTCATCACCGAACTTTCCCTAGCACTCATATTTCTCGGCTGACACAGGAGCGATTGCAGCTAAATCAGCTAAAAAACTTCCCTTATGGAATACATTCAGGTGTTTTACTTTAAACCTGTTTCCAGCCTGATACCTGGATTTCAGGGGAAGTGGAAAAACTGGAAAGGCCCTAGCACCTGTTCTTCATAATAAGGAAAAGAAATTCTGTGCATTGCATAAAAGACTCAGTTTCAGATGTGCAGTTCTGCTGTGTTTAGCCATCCATCAGTAGTCCAAACATTAAATTTTGTGCTTCCCCACGCCAAAGAAATAAAGAGGAAGAAGAGGCAATGCTTCTCTAGGACCAGAATTTGGAAGAGATAGGGAAATCATCACAACTGGTCAGCATTAATAGTTGGAAATCAGAAGTTCCTATAACCTGCCATTTTTCTTTCAGGCTTAAAAGAGCAAAGAGCTTTCTCATTGTGAAAGCAGAGAGAAGCAGCTGAGATTAAAAGAAAAAAAAAAAACAGAAGGACTGCCCTGGCTAATTAATAATACATGATAGTAAAGGGGTAGTAAAGTTTTATCAACATTGCCTTTATCAACATTGCCTCCTCCTCCTCCTCCTCCTCCACCACCACCACCACCATCACCACCACCACCTCCTCCTCATCCTCCTCCTCCTCCTCCTCTTCAATTTTCCCATCTCTAGTTTTTTGCAACTCCTGATATCCTATCCAAGATGACAATCGGTGCCTATTCAGGATCTTCTGCTTACAAAAAAAAAAAATAGATGCTTTAACTAGTAACTTGCTAGAACAGAGGTTCTCAACCTTGGCAACTTTAAGACTTGTGGACTTCAACTCCCAGAATTCCTCAGCCAGCAAAGCTGGCTGAGTAATTCTGGGAGTTAAAGTCCACAAGTCTTAAAGTTGCCAAGGTTGAGAACCCCTGTGCTAGAAGAAGCTCTTGGGTTGACTTAACTTGTGTAAAAGAAAGGGAGCTGATGCCCAGGGCAACAGTCTCTCTCATAACCCAAGAGGAACATCTTTTTCTTAGAATTACAACAATTTGGAAGTTATTCAAGACTGAGCTTTGCCAAAGAGCATACAGTGACTGGTACATATCACCAGCTTCTATTTATTACTAGCAATTATTACTTCCATTATTCAGTGATTGCTCCATTTGTTTGTTTGTTTGTTTGTTTTTTGGTATTCATATGGACTTTTTAACTGCTGATTATATATGGTGTATTTAGCTATTGATTGCTATTATGAACTGTCATGAGTCCATAATGGATTAGGAGATATAAAAATGAAAGCAGTCAATGAATAAATAAATAAACATCTTCAAAAGATGTCTATGGAGATTCTCAGTCATCCAGGTCGTGGTTATCCCAAATGTGCTTTTTCAAAGAGTAATTGGACTTTCTTTTCTTTTTTTTAAGATGTTTTGCTTCTTATCCAAGAAGCTTTTTCAGCTGTCTGCAAGGAATACAAATTCCTCTATTCCCCACCATCCAGTCAGAGCTGAAGAAGCTTCTTGGATGAGAAGCAAAATGTCTTCAAAGAAAAACAAGAAAGTCCAGTTGCCTCCTGAAACAGCACCTTTGGGACAGCCATGACCTGGATGACTGAGAATCTCCACAGACATTCAGCTATGCCCTTTGGGATGAACACCCTTCGAATGGTGGGGGAGTGTGAACGGATTTCCAGAAAACATTGGATACTACATGAACCATTTGCCCTTCAGTTTGAGATGAAGACAACACAGACTCATCCCCAACAGCCTATGCCTATCTTCAACAGTGAAGAGACACAGGGCAGGAAGCATCCTGCAGCCAAGAAGTCTCCACACACATTAGCACTACTCATGTGACCCTGAGGACACAGATAAACCTCCAAATGGCCTCAACGACTCTCTAAAAAGAATGCAAATGACCAGCTGTCTGCAAGGAGTTTAAATCCTTCCATTCCCCACCATCCAGTCAGAGCTGAAGAAGTTTCTTGGATGAGAAGTGAAACATCTTCAAAGAAAAACAAGGAAGTCCAGTTGCCTCCTGAAAAATCACCTTTGGGATATCTACAAAAGTTGATATTTCTTCTATATTACCTACAGGACAACATACCTCACTGTACCAGATGTTCTTGTGAACTACTGTCTTTCAAAAGAAGGAAACCATCACTCAATATATGCAGCCTAGAATGCCAGGTTAAATTCAAACTCAGATGATGATTTCCTTTGCATCCCCAATCTTCTTGTGATGGATAGACACAAAGACAGATAAATAGAAATAAAGCTGTTCTCAGGATGAAAAGGGGAGTTAAAAAATAAATAACCCTTGGTTTTCTCCTAGATGATGACAGATCAAGGACAGAGGACCAAAAGAAATGTTGACTTCAAGAAAGGGGTCACTGTCTTCCGGTTTTGTTGATTCTATGGGAATTCAACTACCCCTACTAACTCTGCCTTTATTCTAGGTCATAGAATGCAAAATTATACAATACAAAATTATACAAGATTATACAATGCAACCTGCAATTTATATTCAGCAATGTTATGCATAAATATATTCCTTGATGGAGTAACAACAGATCCCACCTCCCCCATTCTGCCCCTGCCCTCCCCAGGTGCCCTTGGTTTCTAATTCTCGCTTTTAATTTATTTATGTTTTATAAATAAATAAAAATAAATAAATAAACATATTCCTCAATTTTGAGCCTTTCAATAGTTAGGTAACCTAAATGGCCACAGAGCAAGTTTTAATGCAAAGGTATATACTGCCAGATATCAGTAATTACAGAGGTTTCTCTCCAAACTGCACCAGCCCAGGAAAAGTTTTGGAAACAACATTTTGTTGCTAGCCACTGAAAAGAAAGTCCCTCTGCTCTGCATCTGTTAGGGGAGCAAAATGAATCATTCTAATATATTCATTGAATTTCTTCTCTTCTTGCTCATGAATTCTGTGTGAGCATATTATTTATTTGTTATTTGAGAGTATTCATGAAATGGTGGTAATGTGAATCTTGTCTTGTAGATTACTTGTACGCAATCTTGATTTACAACGTCTGATTGATGACATTAAAATGAACAAGAAGAAAGAAAGGAAAGATCTATGGGAGTTTATTAGATTTCTCTCAAAATGCACTCCTCTGGAGTGCTAACTTAGGTATGCAACGCTTACATAGAGCAGATAATCATATTAAAACTTTATGGCTTAAGGGGTACCAACCCTTAGTCTTCCCAAGGTTTCATGACTGCCAACTGTTTACTTCAGAACTGACACAATATCACTGAGTTAACACACTATGGAGGACATGTGTTTTCTCAAGAAAAATATTACTCTGGTCATATTAAAGCTTAGAAGTACAGTAGTTTTTTCTACCTTTCTAGGAACTCCACCTCCAGAACAGATTTGAGAGATGACAATGTTGACCTCAGATGATGGTTGTGGTGATCATGCCTTTCTACCAGAAAGTCAATAAATGGCCAATTCAAAGTCAGTCAAATCATCAGAAAGAACCAATAAATAGAATCCTTTTGTCAACATCCAGCTCAAGGATCCAAATAAATGACCAGGTTAATTTCCTTTCCAAAATTTGTACTGTTTATTGAATACACGGCATGGTACTGTCGAAGCAAAATTAGCTGTGAGGTTCCCAGACACCAGTTCATAGAATTAAACAATAGTATCTCCAGCCAAACCCCCATCCTCTCACCTAGTCCCTCTAAAAAAATTCCCTTTGTTATGAGAATTGTCTGATTCTCCTCCACATCTGCTGCAGTGTCCTTGGAAATGTTTCAGGATCTCATGGCTCTCACAGTCTTAAGCAGAATCATGGAAGTTTCTTTTCTCCATTAAACACTTCTAAAGCAACACCTCCTCCCCAGTGGTGGGATTCAAATACCTGAACAACTGGTTCTCTGCGTGCAGGCCACTTCCCTCCCAGGTCCAGAATGGCCCACCAGAAGTGCACAGAGGCTACTTCCGGAAGTCTGTTCTGAGCCAGATATGCCTCCCAGGCCCAGAACAGCCCACAGGAAGTGGTGTCCACTCACTTTCAGACGGCCATTCTGGGCCTAGGAGGCCTCCCCGGCTCAGAAGGGACTTCTGAAAGTGGCATTCATGCACTTTTGGTGGTCTGTTTTGGGCCTTGTGAAAAAGGGCTAGGGCATCAGCCAATTCACCAAAGTGAACAAAAAATTAGCTACCAGTTCTAACAAACTGGTGAGAACCAGCTGAATCCCACCACTGCTCCTCGCCCCCTAATGGCAAGTCAAAACAAAGAGGCATGTAGCTGCCAAAGTTTCATTCTTGGCACCTTTACTCAATAGACTCACAGCCTTTTCAAAACCCCATATTCCAAGCTAACCACAAGATGAGGTTAAAAAAAAATAAAAGTCAAGATGGAGACTACATCACTGTGATTAAAAACTCTCCTGTTTTTGGGATGCACATAAAACTTTAGGCCAAGGTTTAATTGCACTTCAGCAGCTGACCTCTTGGCTTGACAAGATCCTGAGGACACTTCTGCCCTATTTGAACAAAATTGCCACTTTTTAAAACAAACCCATTGAAAAATCCATAAACGATACGATTCCCAATGTTACCTGTCTGGCTAAGAATGAAATTTTGTATTTGCAAGGCTGTGATCAACTTCTTCAACTGATTCCTGGTTAAATTGTCCACAGGTTAAGTATGAAGAAATCCATATAGCTTGGCAACCATATGGAATAAGTCTGTCATTAGCCGTCTTCTGAAAGCTTATCACAAGGAGGTTGAGGGGTTGGTGAACTAGTGTAAGGAAAACAGCCTAGTTTAAATACCAGAAAAACCAAAGAGATCATTGTCGATTTCTGAAAAGGCAGGCACAGCCACACATCTCTGTGAATCAATAATTCACCTGTGGAGATGGTTACCAGCATCAAATTCCTGGGTGTGCAGCTAACAAGTAGGCTGGTTTGGTCGCTCAACAATGAGAAACTGGTAAAGCGGGCAGAGCAGCACCTGCATTTTCTGCGTCGCATGAGAAAAGCACATCTTCCTTCCCCTGTCCTGACCGCTTTTCTACAGGGGGATGATCGAGAGCATCCAGTCATATGGCATCACAATCTGGTTTGGAAGCATCACTGCTTCAGACAGGAAGGCGGTGCAGAGAGTGGTGAGAATGGCTGAAAAGATCATTGACAGTTCCCTCCCTCCCACCCAGGACATAGCACAGAAGTGTTGCTTGAGCAGGGTCCGTAGGATTATCTGGGACATGACACATCATCTTCATGACCTGTTTTCCTTGTTACCTTCTGGGAGGAGGCTTCATGGTATCCGCAGCAGAACATCCAGATTCAGCCATAGTTTCATTCCATATAGCATTACCCTTGTGAACTCTCAAGCTTCCTCCTTCCGTTATATATTCAAGATGGACAGTATTTAATATTTATTTGCTATGTATATGTAGGGGTGTGGGTCTATACATATGTTGTATATAGTATATTTTAGGTGTGTGTCATGTATGTGTTTCACTTTGAGAGCGGGCAACTAAATTTCATTTTTGATGTGTGCCATTGTGCCCACAGTAAAAAAAAAATGACAATAAAGGTTATCTTATCTTATTTATTTGACTTCTCAATCTAGCTGGTAATTCTAAGACATCCTGTTAAACTCCCACCCAAATATTGATGAAGTTTAACCTTGGTTAGCTTTTTGCAAATCAGCCTGGGTGGTCTACTGTAAGTATTTTCTCCATGCAATTATACTGCAGAAGCAAAATACAACTTAGAGAACAAATTACATTGAGAGTATAATGACCGTTTTTTGTTTTCATAAACAAAACATTCTCATATTCTGGAATGAAGCCTCTGCACACAAAAGCCAGCGCCAAATTAAAATTACATTGCAGAGATTTAAGGGCTTTAAATTGGATTTCTAAACACCTAAAGTACTTCTTAAAAGTATGCCTGCAAAGAACTAAATCATGATTCTGGGAGAGATCCCAAATAATAAACAGAATCAACAGGAGCTACAAGTGTCAACAAAAATACAAGCCTCCTATAAAAATAGGAAGCTGCTAATCTTCGATCATTGCCAACTTCTGTAAAAAGACTTGAAATAAGCCCTTAAAAAAAAAAAATCAGCATGTCAGTTGCACCTGTGGATACAAGATGGCCAACATTAAAACATGGATTTGTTCCCCTTGTTTCTTGTGCTAATGTGATAAAAAGAGACGACAAAGGCAACAAAATCTGGAACTATATTTTTCCTTGTTCAGATAGAATAATCTTATTTGTTTAGAAACCTGTGTTTAGATTTGCAAATGATAGCCTGGGAAATGCTGAATTATATCGCTGACAGTGAAATGAATACCTTTAAGATCTAACATCCAAGAGAAATGTAATAGTATACAGTAACTACATGATAGTGTTGTATTAAATTGGGGGTTATAGACCAGAAAGTCTAATATCTTTGTCTGATAGCTGTGATTTGATTATTAAAATAGGTGTGCAGAGATATGGGAGCTTCCATTTAAATGAAGACTTGCAAGTTCAATGTTGGTATTTTTCCAACAGGGTGGTAGTGTCTGTTGCTATTTTTTGCATATTTGTTTATTTCAACGTCTGGCATGAATAACATCTGGAAGAGTAAAGGAGTCAGCCTCACAACTAAATGCAGATTAATTAATGTATTTTTTTTTTCCAATTGCTACTTATGGCTACGAAACCTGGACTCAGAAAAAAGGCAGATAGTCCTTTGAACCATAATACTGGAGTCAACTATTATGCATCCCACAGACTGAAAAAATAACAAACAAAGAAATCCTAGACCAAAGGAAAAGCAAAACATTTTTAAAGGAAAACAAAACAAAACAAGAAAGCCCAATTGCTTTTTGGAAAAAGCACCTTTGGGACGTCCATGTTACGTTTGTGTGCTTTTCTACATTGACTGACTTTTGCAATAAAGACATACATTTGAGTGTCTTTCCATGGGTCAGGCTATTAAGAAGATATAGTGTCTTGAACAATTGCAAAATTAATCTCCTTTTGGGCAATTGAGTTGGCATCATCCTCAATGCTTGTAGAGTTTCCAGTGCTTATTCAATAAAGGAGGCTGAAACAACTAAGGGCAAGCAAAGGCATTGTCTTTTTACATCACAGGTGTCAAACTCACCGCTTCACATGACGTGTTGTGACGTATTGTGACTTTTTTCACATTACCGGAGCTGGGGTGGGTGCAGCCTCCATATGATGCAACCAGGCTGCAGGCAGTTTGACACCCCTATTTTACATGGACATAAAGACCTGTCACATTCTCCAACCTTATTCTTAGTTCCATTCTGCTTATCTAATTATACGCTGTTCAGTGGCCAGCTGGTCTGTGATCCCTGATCAGGCTGCTAATTAGCATTGTGAAAAGTAATTTCCTACTGATATTTGCCATGCAATTACAGTGATAAAAAACATGGCAACATGCATATTTGTCAAATGAAACAAGATACTGTCTGCAGTTTTAAGAGTCTGCACTTTGACAGATCCTTCCTGCATGGCTCAAAATGGCACAGCCATATCACAGAAATATGGCTAAATAATAATGTCTGTCTGGAGCAAGAGCTATTTATTCCATACTGTTATTTACCTTGCAGTAAATGTTTGCTCATTCCTTCCTAAGGACTTTAGCATCCAATGATTTTAAGAGAGAGAAAGAGAGAAAGATAAAAAAAGATAAACAAAGGAAGGAAGGAAGAAAGGAAGGAAGGAAGGAAGGAAGGAAGGAAGGAAGGAAGGAAGGAAGGAAGGAAGATGGTTGCAGGAATTGGGTATGTCTATCTAGAGAAAAGAAGGACTGGAGTGACATGATAGCAGCGTTGCAGTATTTGAGGGGCTGCCACAAAGAAGAGGGAGTCAAGCTATTCTCCAACGCACCTGAGGGCAGGACAAGAAGCAACGGATGGAAACTAATCAAGACAAGAACCTACCTAGAACTAAGGTCAAATTTACTGACAGTTACAACAATTAATCAGTGGAATGGCTTGCCTCCAGAAGCTGTGGGTGCTCCCTCACTGGAGCTTTTAAAGAAGAGATTGGACAACCATTTGCTGAAATGGTATAGAGTTTACTCCTTGAGCAGAGGGTTGGAATAGAAGACCTCCAACATCCCTTCCAACTTTATTATTCTGTTATAACAAATATCACAGGGGTGTCAAACTCAATTTCATTGAGGGCCGCATCAGCATTGCAGTTGCTCTCAGGAGGTTAGGTGGGTGTGGCCAGGGTGGGTGCGGCCTGCTGGGTGGGCATGGATGGAGTGGGTGTGGCCTACTGGGTGGGCATGGCCAGTTCTACATCGTTCACATCAAGGGTGCCTGTGGGGGCCTAGGCAGGAGTGGGACAGATCTGAGGGTCTCTGGCAGAAGAGGGTTGGACCAGGGCAAGTGCCAAGGCATGGTCCACTGGAGGAGCCTCACTGTTCCTCTCAGGCCATGCAGGAGGGGGCTGGATGGTGGTGTGGGCTGCCCGGAGCCCTGGGCAGCAGAGGTCAAATGTCCAGCCTGGCCCTTGAGCACCCACGGCACCAAGCCCAGCCCCACTTCCTCAAGGCTGCTACTCAAGTTGCTTGCTGTTGCTTGCTGTTTCCAGACAGCCTTGTGGAGCTAAGACTGAATGCGTTTCAGCATAGATGGCCACCACAAAATTGTACATTGGCTTCTGGGTGGCCTGGGCCAGGGCCAAGGCACAGGGGGCCGTTCCCTCACTGTTTCCAGGATGGCTTCGCGGGCCACATGAAACCACTTCATGGGCCACATCCGGCCCCCGGGCCTTGTGTTTGACATGTCTGAAATATCAGAAGCAAATGGGTGAGATCCACATTTAGCCTCAAGAGAAGAAAAGAAATGGCAGTCACTCTAGTTTGGCAGATGTATTTCCTCAAATTCCATAACCTTGTGAATTAGGCAATGAATGTGAACAATTGTCCAGCTTTTGATTAGAAGCTAATAAGAACAAATTAAAGTTGAGCATTGCAGTGTGTACAATTGAGACCAGCATGGGACAAAGTTTAATCATCTGATCACTCTCTTTCTCACATACTAGAAGAACCTTTCGAAATACAGCATTTTTTCTACCATTTATGAGTGGTAGAAAAAAAATCATTGTAATGATTTCTTTTAGGATATAATTGAAGCATGGGGAGGCAAGGGACCTCAAATGACTAGAAAATAAATTCTACAGTGAAAGGCAGGTCAATCCCCACATTCCATTAAATAAATGCAGTACAAAAACATTGCACTCTACCCATGTAATTTTAGTTAATTCCTCTTCTCCTTTGCAAAAAATAAAAATAAATACTGAAAGCAAATTCTCTTTATCAAATTAACTATTTCCTAGGAAAATAAAAAGGATATTTTTTTTCAGGATGCATAGAGATCTGACAGCTGTAACCAGTGCAGTACTAAAAAGGAGTAAGTAGAAGAAATGTTAACCTAATTATCGGGACTTTAGAAATATGCAATATGGTTTAATAATAGCAACTAGACCTTCTTATATTATCCATAAATCAGTTAGGCTCCCATAAAATTACACATTTTGTTTGTCAGATACATGGAACAGCCCTCTAGAAACAAGAACCTAATAATAAAATGAACAGATCAAGAAAGCAATGAAAAATAGTATTAAGATGGTAATAAATATGTCTAATGGTGATTTTGCAGAAGTTCTATGGTAAAATTAGTTTGATGCTGTTAATCTTTTCAAAACCTGTTATGGTTTCTCTGGATGAGCCCATCAAGCATAGTAATAGATAGATAGATAGATAGATAGATAGATAGATAGATAGATAGATAGATAGATAGATAGATAGATAGATAGATAGATAGGTGATAGACAGACAGACAGACAGACAGATACTGGAGAGAGAGAGAGAGAGAGATGATAAATGATAGATAGATGATAGATAGATAGATAGATAGATAGATAGATAGATAGATAGATAGATAGATAGATAGATAGGAGGTAGGTAGGTAGGAGGTAGACAGACAGACAGACAGACAGACAGACAGACAGACAGACAGACAGACAGACAGAGTTTAGAATTTTCCTATGTTTTATTCAGGTATGAATCCATGATCTTGGAATCAAGATATAACCTTGAATTTCTCCATTACACCAAGGTCAGCATATTCCAAAGATGTCTGGGGCAGGAGGAGGACAGAAAATATTGGATAATGTTCCCTGATATGCATGTCCCTTTGAAATCTCATCTGGATATTATTTAGTCAAAGTGAAAAATGCAATCTCTCCCTCCTTAATTTGGCTTCTCCCATTATCAAAGCATTCAAAGATCACTCTGAATGCTGTAATATGAGCTGCTGTTATTACTCCCCTCCACCCCATTTGTCCGCTCTCTTATGGCCTTAAACATTTGTTCTCTATTGGTTCACTGGCCCCATTAATTCTCCTGGATGACTCTTCATCAAGGTGGAAAGCAAAACTTTTTTTGCTGACCAGTGTTATAGAATCCTTCCTCTGGTTTCTCTGCTACCCCTAAGTTTAGACAGAGATGCAGCCCAAATCCATCAAAGAACTGTCAAGATCACGGAGGAGACTAGTGGTCATTCTAACTGGGGAAGCATTCACATTTGCAAACTACTTACTCAGTGTTGCTTGCTCAGCACAATGCGGGGTCTTTTCATTTGTGCATTTCAACATTTTATTTTTTTGCAATGAAAAGCACAGCACAGTAGAGTCCCATTCATTAAGACAGGGTATCCTTGTCACAATGAAACTGAGATCTTAGTTCATTCATTTATTCACTACATCTTCTAAATCAAATCAAATCACATTAAAACAATTGTTATTCTGGCCATAGACTAGCCTGGTGCGTGTATATTATTGTAGGTTTTTGTTAGGAGAACTTCTATTTTCTTCCAACAAAAATCAGCTCTTGCTTTTTTTTTCTTCCTACTGTCAAATAGGAATTGTATCTTTATTAATTGAGTGGAAAAGGATTTGTTGTTGTTGTTGTTAGTTGCGAAGTCGTGTCCAACCCATTGCGACCCCATGGACAATGTTCCTCCAGGCCTTCCTGTCCTCTACCATCTTCTGGAGTCCATTTAACCTCACGTCTACTGCTTCAGTGACTCCATCCAGCCACCTCATTCTCTGTCGTCCCCTTCTTCTATTGCCCTCAATCTTTCCCAGCATTAGGCTCTTCTCCAGTGAGTCCTTCCTTCTCATTAGGTGGCCAAAGTATTTGAGTTTCAACTTCAGCATCTGGCCTTCTAAAGAGCAGTCAGGGTTGATCTCCTCTAGGACTGACCAGTTTGATCGCCTTGCAGTCCAGGGGACTTGCAGGAGTCTTCTCCAGCACCCTAGTTCAAAGGCCTCAATTCTTATGGTCCAACTTTCACAGCCATACATTGCAACTGGGAAAACCATGGCTTTGACTATAGATTTAAGCTATTGAGGCCAATCAGATAATTTTGAATTGCTTTGGGGAGATTAAAAGGTAATTTCAAGGACTTTTTGGTGCTCTTTGGTTTTGGATATCATCACGGTCTTTATTCCACATATGGGCATATTTAGAAGACTGTCAGTTATAGCTTGAGTAGTCTCTCTAAATGCCAGTAAGTTTATCTTCTTTGGCTATGAAAACAAAAGAACGTAGAATAGCAGAACAGTAGAATTGCTGTTCTGCTGTTTGCTAGAATTTCTTTAGGGCAGAGGTCCCCAACCTATGGGCCACAGACCACTACCGTCCATGGCCTTTTGGCCACCAGGCCATGTGAATGTCTGGTCAGTGAGCATGCATGTGCATATGCATTTACCACCCCTACTTATGTTAGTGTCACTGTGAAGGTTGTGCATATGCTCACACCTTGTTTGTGTCGCAAGCGTGCTCGCGGCCCCTTTTGGAAAAGTCAGCATCATCTTGATTCAATCTAGACAGTTCAACTACTCTATCTAGACATGCTGTTGATAGTTACACCCACTTTCAGCCATGGGACCATGCATATATTTTAGTCTAGCCCAGGGGTAGGCAATCTTGGCTCTTTTATGATTCTTCAACTTCAACTCCCAGAATTCCTGAGGCAGCATGGGGGAACTATGGCCCCTTCATGATTTGTGGACTTCAACTCCCAGAATTCCTGAGCCAGCATGGGGGAACTATGGCCCCTTCATGACTTGTGGACTTCAACTCCCAGAATTCCTGAGCCAGCATGACTCATCTTGGAAACCTCTCCCTTTTCCCTCAGCATGACTGGCTCGGGAATTCTGGGAGTTGAAGTCCACACGTCATAAAAGAGCCAAGGTTGCCTGCTCCTGGTCTAGCCTATATCACAGAGATGTTCTGGGAGAAATATAGAAGAAACAGAGTTATGGGCAGCATCTTAAGGAAAGGTGGAATAAAAATAATCAAAATAATTATCATCATCCTTATCATATGTTGGTGTAGCTATTGTCATTGTCACCACTAAGTCTGCTCTCATCATATGCAGAGTAGTTATAGCTTTCTGAGAAAAATGAGATCTAGTGGCCCTTTAGATATAAAAAAAAGATTATTATTCCCTACTTATTATTGGATTATTATTATTCCAACTTGCATAGTTATTTGGATTAAATTTATCTCGTCAAATTAGAGGGACATATCTGCAGATTTTGAACAATTATGCCTTCAACAATGTAGCATTTTGTGATTAAAAGTACCTGGGCTAATGTTATAAAAGTCATGTTATATATTATTATATCAACATTTTATAGACAACCTTTTAGTGCCATCTAGTGGATGGATTAAAAATTATAATACAAAACAACTGGAAGCTGAAAGAAAAGGAAACATATATTCATACTTGGATAACTACAAAGAAATTTAAGAAAAGGAAAGAAGGAAGTATTGAAAGAAAAAATAATCAGGTCCAGTTCCAAACCAGGAGTGAATAAAATGGAAGCTAACATGCTGGAAATAAAAATAGAGGCTGCTTAGAAAGCAGGTTCCAGTTTATTGAAGAGCAGAACTTGCAACAGCATGCAGTTCTGGGACAGCTGACCAAATGGAGTTGAGAGTGGGTGGATCTTTACAGGGTTCTGTTTGAGATGCCCCAGGGGATTGTGCAATGTAATGAGTCTTGTGCCTTTCGCTATTGTAATGGTGGTGGGTTAATCCTATTTTGTCCTGAAGATCATGTCTTACCCTTGGAGTCTTTGTTTTTCTAATCCCCTCAGTTCCAGCCTTCCTGCCCCCAGGCTTCCTGAATGGATTACCAAATCTGCATTTCTAAAGAGCTGGCCTGCTCAGTTTTTGCTTGGGACAACTTGGGCTGGTTTCTCCCCTAAGATATTTCTCCGTTATTCTTTTGGGAAATATAATATTCTGCCTTTTTTAATATCCCCCCCAAATTACCTTCTGTGGGACGGGGTATGGGTGCTGATTTTGAAGGAAGGAAGGAAGGAAGGAAGGAAAAAAGAAAGGAAGGAAGGAAGGAAGGAGGGAGGGAGGGAGGAAAGAAGGAAAAAAGGAAAAAGGAAAGAAAGAAACAAAGAAAGAAAGAAAGAAAGGAAAGGAGGGAGGAAGGAAGGAAGGAGAAAGGAAAGAAAAAGAAAAAAGGAAAGAAAGAAGGAAGGAAGGAAAAAGGAATGAAAGAAGAAATGGAAGGAAGGAAGGAAGGAAGGAAGGAAGGAAGGAAGGAAGGAAGGAAGGAGGGAGGGAGGGAGGAAGGGAGGAAGGAGGAAGGAAGGAAAAAGAAAAAAGGAAAGAAAAAAGAAAGGAAAAAGGAATGAAAGAAAGAAGGTATAGAAAGGAGGAAGGAAGGAAGGAAGGAAGGAAAGAAAGAAAGAAAGAAAGAAAGAAAGAAAGAAAGAAAGAAAGAAAGAAAGGAGGGAGGGAGGGAGGAAGGAAGGAGAAAGGAAGGAAAAAGAAAAAAAGGAAAGAAGGAAGGAAGGAAAAAGGAATGAAAGAGGGAATAGAAGGAAGGAAGGAAGGAAGGGAGGGAGGGAGGGAGGAAGGAAGGAAAGGAGGAAGGAAAAGAAAGAAGAGAGGGAGGGAGGGAGGAAGGGAGGGAGGGAGGAAGGAGAAAAGGAAGAAAGGAAGGAAGGAAGACATGTTGTTGTATATCAACATGGGATGGATGCTATCATTTAGTGAAGAGTGTACTTTGTTTTGGGTTAATGCTATCACTTTTGCCAGGGAACAACCAAGGTTTTGGGGTTATAAAATCAAAATGGTGGTTGCAGCTGTCCCGTTCACTTGTTTTATATTCCTCCCTAGACTCCCCAAGCCAATTCCCACAGCATTTGGGCTTATTATTTAGCCAGAAGTCTGTGGTTAATTGTATGAATCTGTCTTTGTCTATTTCCCAATTTTTCTATCCTCTCCTTATCTTTCCAGGATATTGTATTGGATTTAAAGTTTAATTTTCAAACCAATAAATTCCCTTATTCTACTTGTATGCAAAATCACATTAACTAAGTTCCTGTTTGCATGAACATTAACAATAGATGTGCCGTGTTTTCAAATTTGTAGAAAGGTAAAATAGATCTCCCTGAATTGACAGCACTGATGAAATTGGGTTTGTGTTTGTATGTGTGTTGTGTCTAGCAGTTTTAGCTATTTTCATACTACCTGAAAGATTTGATACTGTTATGTGTCCTGTTACCGAAATGTGTTTGGTTTTATACCTTTGTCCCGTTTATTTTATGTAAGATCTACTCAATCAATGCTTCAATCAGAATAGAGCTGGAAGGGACTTTGGAGATCTTCTAGTCCAACCCTCTGCTCAAGACATGTGGCTGTCCAGTCTTTTCTTAAACATCTCCAGTGATGAAGCACCTATAACTTCTGAAGGCAAAGCTGTTCCATTGGTTAATTGTCCTCACTGTTAGGAAGTTTCTCCTTAATTCCAGGTTGCTTTTCTCCTTGATCAGCTTCCATCCATTGTTTCTTATCTTGTACTCCATTCTTAGCCTTTATTCCTGCTTTCTCTTCAACTCCCATTCATTTTTCAAGTGAAAATGTTGTCACTATGCCGATTTTCTAAGTGCTGTCCAAGATTTTTTTGTTTATTATGGAATGTACCAGGACAATAATGACTGGGATCACCATTGCTGGTTTATCCCCTAATCTTTCAACTTCAGTTTTCAGATCTTGATACTTCACACTCTTTTCCAATTCTTTGTCTTCTATTCTGCTACTTTAAATTACATTTTATTTAGACAAGTTTATTGTTCATGGATTAAAAACTACATAGAATAACAGAGTTGGAAGGGACCTTGGAGGTCTTCTTATCTAACCTTCTACTCAGGCAGGAGACCCTATACCATTTCAGACAAGTGGCTGTCCAATCTCTTCTAAAAAGCCTCCCGTGATGAAGCACCCACAACTTTTGAAGGCAAGATGTTTTACTGGTTGATTGTTCTCACTGTTAGGAAGTTTCTTCTTAATTCAAGGTTGCATCTCTCCTTGGTTTGTTTCCATCCATTGTTTCTTGTCCTGCCCTTTGGAAAATAAGTTGATTCCTTCTTCTTTGGAATACTGGAATACTGCTATCATGTCACCCTAGACCTTCTTTTCTCTAGACTAGCCAAGTCCAAATCCTGCAACCATTCTTAATAAGTTTTAGCCTCCAGTCCCCTGATCATCTTTGTTGCTCTTCTCTGCACTCTTTTCAGTGTCTCAACATCTTTGTTATATTGTAGTGACCAAAATTGGATGTGGAATTCCAAGTGTGGTCTTAACTAAGGCTTTGTAAAACAGTACTAATACTTCATGCGATCTTGATTCTGTCCCTCTATTGATGTGGATATGTTTGACCAAAATCTCTTTGCCTTAAATTAAAATTAAATACAATTAACATGATGCCTCTCCAGTCACCTTGTTAATGTTTTTTCCTTTATTGCCAGACTGAACATCAGATTTTGCTAAAAACCTCTGGGTATTTCTACAGACACCTAAGGCCTTCACAGATATCACAATATCTACCAGATATGTCACTTCAGTTTCATCATGAAAATTATGCTTCTCCTATCTGACTTTGCCCAAAGATTCACTATTCTACTTAAAAGAGGTCAAACTAAAAAACATTCATTTTCCTCTCACTGTATCTCCTGTTTTTTTTTTTCTTTATTACCCAAATCCCCTGCATAGCTAATGTCCCTGGGAGTGTCTTAACCTTTGAAATCTTTCAAGTTATTTTCCAGGGCTGTTATTTCTTAGTGCTATCTATGAAATACTACCTGGACAAAGCGTTATTATTCTGCCATCCCAGGCAGAAGTTGTATCTTAATTATAATTAGCCAACTGAGATCCTGAGGTTCATTAAAAAATGAACTTTCTATCTTCAGGGAACTCTCTGTCTTCAGATAACCTTTTTTCGCATTGCTATTTACTTTCCCTCTGTGTGAAGTGGATACCTTTGAGGATGACTTCTGAACTATGGCAAATGCATAAATAAATCTTTACCTGTTTCAGTCTAAGGGTGGGGAAGGAAATTTCAATGAACTCACTAATTTGTACATTGAATTTGGAATTCTAGGCAGATGAGAACGTGGTCATGCAGCTTGTAACTCTCTCACACACACCCACACGCACAAAATAATAATCCTGTCCGAAATGTAAACAATAATGTCTAAACTGAGCAAGTTATGTGTGCCCGCTTGAGGGAAAATGCACTTGAAATGCATATTTTACAGGAGAAACAAATACCTTAAATTTTAATGTTGGGGTATTGGTTTTCTTTCAGACAGTGAAAGCGAAAGTGTCAGAAAAAGTTGCTGTTGGAAAGATGCAAGATTGCTTCATGCTTCTTCTCTGGACTCAGCAAGATTATTTCTTCAATATAGTATTGGAGAAAAATCAACTATTTCTATGAAACCATCCAAGTGTGTTCACCCTCTGGGGAAGAAGAAATGAGTTCTATTAATCTGATGCTCAGATCTCTCTTCCCATTTTCACCTGGGATTCCAAGTCCAGGAAAGAAATGATTGGTATACCAGGTACACCTGTACAGAGATCTTCCTGGCTCCAGAGGCAACTGGACTATTGAGGAGGCAACTGGACTTTGGTGACCATAACCTGGATGAGAATCTCCATGGACACAGGCAAGCCAGGAATAGTCTTGCATGCATAGAGGTAGTCCTTGAGTTAGGACAGGAATTTCCAACATAAGTCATTGCGGACGTATGTTGAGTCACACTTGATTTTATGACAATTTTATGGTGGTTGTTCAGTGAATCCAGCTTCCCAATGGGTGGTTTTTGCTGGAAATCAACAACAAAGTTTGCAAATCGCAATCACTTGACTGCAGGAGACTGCAACTGGTTGTAAATGCAAGCCTACTGACAAAAACCCAAATTGTGATCATGTGACTAAGGGATGGTACCACAGTCGTTAAGAAATTATACATCACTTTTCCGAAGCCATCCTAACTTCAAACTGTTGTTACACAATGACAAGTTGAGGACTACCTGTATATCCTGTGAGGTAAGGATGGAAAAATTTCTGACACCACAGGTATCATGAATTTACAATCACTATCTCTTGTCAGGGTTGAATCTCAGCTGCTCCTGCCCATCCAGCTTTCCACAGCATCACTGGAGTGATCCATCCAAGGAACTGAAAGCATCAACCTACAGTTAAGAAAAGTTCTGTTTGTGACCAAGAGTTGAGACTGACTCAAAGACAAAGTAATTATCTCTACAAAGACAAAGTAATTATCCTCCATGTTGAGGGAGGATATCACTCTCTAGCTTCATGAAGATATGGAAAAGGAGGGGTGAGAAGATATGAAACAGGAGTGGACTTCAGGTTCAACATTCTCCCACTTATCAGCCATCTGGAATGGAGAAAGAGAGAATCACTATAAGATGATGTCTCCACTCCTAATTCCCACAGCCAGTCCAAAGAATAACCTGATGGCACTGAAAATTGCTGAGAGATTAAGGAGAACCAGAGATTAAGAATAAGCAGAATGGTGGCACCACCCCAATCCCATCATGTCTCTATACCATCTCCTGGCTTGACACTGACTGAAATGGGTCTAGATCAAGGGTAGGCAACCTTCGCTCTTTTATGACTCGTGGACTTCAACTCCCAGAATTCCTGAGCCAGCATGGCTCAGCTTGGAAACCTCTCCCTTTCCCCTCAGCATGGCTGGCTCAGGAATTCTGGGAGTTGAAGTCCAAGAGTCGTAAAAGAGCCAAGGTTGCCTACCCCTTGTCTAGATAATATATTTTTTCTGAAGTTATGACCCAATCATCTTCTCAGAAAAGCTTCCAGAAAATTTTCCAGCAATAGTTTCTTACGGACTATTGTATCCATCCCCCTTTAAGACAAGCAATATATCTCCAAAAGATATACTAAGACAATCAGAAGAAATCAGGAGGGGTATGAATCTAATAATTAGGTTGACAAGTTAAACATCCCCAAGGATCTTGTCCATTTCCTCAGGAGTCACAGGATCAAACACTTCTAAATCACAATACTTGACTGTGCAACTTTATCTATCAGACAGAAGATTTCTTACACTGATATTCTCACATAGAGAACAGATCACCCCTGTATGGCCATTGACCAATTATTTGCAGATGTAGCAAGAGTAGAAAAACAGCTCCAATTTGCCAGTCCTTACTGCCATAATGTAATCCTTAATGGTGACTCTAATATAGGCTGAAACTGTCACCATATCTGGAGAGAGGGGCAAAATCAATTAGGGTCTGCAGTTAGTTAGCCCTGGGCAGAATAGGTCCCACTTCCCTGCAATGGGAAGGAAAGGACACCAGAATGTGATCTGACCATGGTAAAAGGTTGACAGCAATATTTCAACTTTCCAATCTCCTCATAATTGCACTGAGACAAAAGATAAACCTAGTGTGTAACTACTAGTGTAAGTTGCACCTTCAATAATTGGAAAAAAGACCATAATTATCATATACTACTACTAATACTAATACTACTACTACTAATAATAATAGTAATAATAATAATAATGTTGGAAGGGACCTTGGAGGTCATCTAATCCAATTCCCTGCTCAGGCAGGAAATCCTATACCATTTCAGACAAATGGCCGTCCAGTCTCTTCTTAAAAACTTCCACTGTTGGAGCATTCACTGCTTCTGGAGGCAGGTTGTTCCACTGGTTAATTGTTCTAGCTGTCAGGAAGTTTCTCCTTAGTTCTAGGTTTCTTCCCTCCTTGATTAGTTTCAATCGGTTGCTTCTTGTCCTGCTTTCGGGCACTTTGGAGAGTAGCTTGATTCTCTCTTCTTTGTGGCAGCCCTGAGATATTGGAACACTACTATCATGTCCCCCCTCCTCCTTCTCTTCGTTAAACTAGACATACCCAGTTCCAGCAACCATTCCTTATATGTTTTAGCCTCCAGACCTCTAATCCTCTTTGTTGCTCTTCTCTGCACTCTTTCTAGAGTCTCAACATCTTTTTTACATCGTGTGACCAAAACTGGATGCAGTATTCCAAGTGTGGCCTTACTGTTGTTCAGTTGCTAAGTCATGTCCAACTCTTTGCCATCCCATCCATCATAGTGTGCCAGGCCCCTCTGTCTCCACTATCTCCTGGAATTTGCTCAAATTAATGTTCATTGCCTCAATGACACTATCTAACCATCTCCTCCTCTGCCATTCCATTCTCCTTTTGCCTTCCCAGGAATTCATGATCACCATGTTAGTTATTCCTGTCTATCAGTGATAATCATCACAATATTTGATAATCACCTGACTCCAGAAATATCAACCTTGGAGTTTCCGGGCCAATGTCCGAGTCCTAAAGCTCAAACAAAGAAGTCATTGGACAATGATATAGCAGAAATTAAAAGCAATTTCTTACTAGAGACCAATATCAACCCCAGGTTCTCACATCCTATTATCAGCAGGGAGGTGTCTTTAAAAGCCATTAAACAGGGTGTCCTACATAGGCAACTTTAAGACTTGTGGACTTCAACTCCCAGAATTCCTCCTCTCTGACTGGAGAATTCTGGAGTAGAAGTCCACAAGTCTTAAAGTTGCCAAGGTTGGACACT
This sequence comes from Crotalus tigris, assembly GCF_016545835.1. NCBI lineage: Eukaryota > Metazoa > Chordata > Lepidosauria > Squamata > Viperidae > Crotalus > Crotalus tigris. The sequence continues at coordinate 643,763 of NW_024098398.1, read as the reverse complement.
CTGAGTTAAAGGCTTCCCAGATATCAACTGCTACCTTAACCATCTGCCCTGGTTTTATAGCTAGTAGTATACTGAAAATGGAGATTGACTCATTTGCAAGAATAGTCCACCTCTTCACTTCCCACGGACAGTTCTGTAGGTTCTCAGATGTATATCTGCATATGCAACTTCTTGTGTAATAAAAACCAAGCCCTCCAATCTTCTCCATTAACTGCTCCCTCCATCATAAAACAAGAGGTCTTCTACCTCCCATTAGCCTGGAGTCTTCTATGGTGAGCTGTCTCAAGGAAAGCGATCTCACAGGGGACAAAAGAAGTGATACAAAGACACGTTGAAAGCCTCTCTTAAGTCCCTGGATATTAACACCATCTCTTGGGAACTTCTGGCGCATGATCAATCGACATGGCGCACCTTGGTGTACCAGGGTTGCCAGACATATGAACACAGAAGGACAATCTTGGCACAAGAGAAGCGAACACTCTGCAAAGCCAGAGCTGTAAATGCTGAAATAACAATGTCTACATTTCTTTGTTCAGCATGTGGCAGAACATTCCGTGCTAACATTGGTCTTATTAGCCACCTACGGACACATCATTGATGGCCCATAACCCACAAGATGTCAAGGTCTTCATCGAAATCGATGGACAAACAACAACACAACACAAGCCTGGAGCAGAAAGAGAATTGGATAAAGTTGCTTTTCCTATACTGAAAACTGGAAGGACAAATGAGAAGAACATGGAAACAAGGAAACACGTTCTCCAAAAAGCGAACAGTTAAGTTTTATCACAACCCAGAGCCTTTTGCGATCATTTTACACAAACTGAGCCTTAAAACAAACTTGCTGGAACTGCCAGTGACAAACACGGAGTATTAAGGCTGTTCACTGACATGGAGTTTTATTAGATATTCTTTGGAGAGCTTTTATCCAAAGAACGTTTTAATAAATGTAATATTATATGGGTAATCCAGGTAGTATTCTACAGAGAAGGGCAGAATATTACTGTCCTGGGTAGACTTCACTTTATAATGGACACGTCATTACTGGCTAGAAAGAGATAGCAAAATGTTACTGTTCGCTGTTTCCAGTTTTGCAAAAGCAAATAATTCTTTATTCCCAAAGTTTATGAATTGAAACCAAGTAGCACAAACCCTTTCAACACACAATTGCCTTTGGACTCTGGCATACAGTGGGAAACTTTCCTTCCACAGCAAAAATCCTGCAAAAAGATATCTGAGAATTAGCTTTGATCCTGGATGAAAATATGATCTTGCCAAGTTGACTCACCAAACGTTTAATCTTCTGCCTTTGGCAAAATCATTTTAATTATGGCAAAAATTCATAAACCTATTTATTTATCCTCATTTCAATTTCATTGGTTTTTATACTGATGTTTTATTTTAGAATGTTTTTTATGGGTTTTATAAAGCCTTGGGATAGTCTTTTAATGAAGGACTGGTACAAAAATAATTTTAATGAAAAGAGAACATCTGTTATCAAGTCAAGGTAAGTTCTTGGCAACTACACAGAGACTCTTTAGGTCTGTGCAAAACTATATCCAGAAATCAATCTCTCTCTCTATCTCTATCTATCTATCTATCTATCTATCTATCTATCTATCTATCTATCTATCTATCTATCTATCTATCTATCTATCTATCTATATCTCTATCTATCTATCTATCTATCTATCTATCTGTGTATCTAATCATCTATCTATCTATCTATCTATCTATCTATCTATATCTATCTATCTAATCATCTATCTATCTAATCATCTATCTATCTATCTATCTAATCATCTATCTATCTATCTATCTATCTAATCATCTATCTATCTAATCATCTATCTATCTATCTATCTATCTAATCATCTATCTATCTATCTATATCTCTATCTATCTATCTATCTATCTATCTAATCATCTATCTATCTATCTATCTATCTATCTATCTATCTATCTGTGTATCTAATCATCTATCTATCTATCTATCTATCTATATCTATCTATCTAATCATCTATCTATCTAATCATCTATCTATCTATCTAATCATCTATCTATCTATCTATCTAATCATCTATCTATCTAATCATCTATCTATCTATCTATCTATCTATCTAATCATCTATCTATCTATCTATATCTATATCTATCTATCTATCTATCTATCTATCTATCTATCTATCTATCTATCTAATCATCTATCTATCTATCTATCTATCTATCTATCTATCTATCTATCTATCTCCTTCCTTCCTTCCTTCCTTCCTTCCTTCCTTCCTTCCTTCCTTCCTTCCCCAACCTCCTCCTCCTTCGGACCTTTTCTTGGTATTATTATTTAACTAATAACAAAGCAATTTGAATCTTTTGCTCAATGCTTGTAGAAATGGTTTTATTCCACAAGAGGTCAGAATTGTACTTTGTTAAACATGCAAGCTGACTTTTTAGCAGGATTAATATCCTTCCTTCTACCAGCAAATGAACTTGAATGTATCTAAAGCATTTAGAACTCGAACTTCTACTTAGAGATGGAGCTACAAAAATATTTAATAGACAGTGATCCAGAAAAATTGTTCACATTCTCAGTGAAAACATAATACTTTGGTATGCAGTTGCCCAGAGCAACTGAAGGGTGTTTTGAAGATTTTCTGGTAATAGAAATTAATTTTATCATTGTTGCAGCACTATTGTTGGTAAATAAAATGAAGAAGGTTATGCTTTCAACAAGACTTTTTTCCCCCATATTCTGAATAACATTGTTGCTGAATAACACATACAGTATATGGCCTGAAGGAGCAAAAGACATTATTTTCTCCAAAGTATTTTTGCCTTCTGAAATATTTTCCTTGTATACCTAATTGATTTTCCATTGTTATTCATGTTATATGCCCAAGCTTCAGACAATTTTTGATAAAACAAATAATACATATTTGTAAATGTAAAAGTCTGTGGAATGGAATAATGAGAAGATCTTCTAAAGGGAAAAATGCTCTGTTGAACAATAACAGATTTTTTTTTTAATACAAAGGTATGTCAAGGATAAAAGTGGAATTAACTTGAAGAAAGATTGTGATGTATTTGAATCCTGTTAATTGCTGCTTACTCTGGGGTAACAGATCATAGGAAAAAATATGCCTTCTTCCTAAATAAGTGAAATCAATAAAAGCATTTAATTCTGTTGGTTTTGCTTAGCTACAGTAGGGACAGCATCACTAGCTTTGTTAGCACAAAGAATAGAATAAATAACAGCACAATAATAACTCTCCTCTCCTACCCTCTCCTACCCTCCCTTCTCCTCCCCCTTTGCTCCCCTCCCTTCTCCTCCCTTCTCCTCTCCTCTCCTCTCCCCTTCCTCTCTCTCCTCTACTCTCCTTGCCTCTCCTACCCTCCTCTACCTTCTCCTCTCCTCTCCCCTTACTCTCTCTCCTCTCCTCTCCTCTCCTTTCCTCTCCTCTCCTCTCCTCTCCTATCCTATCCTATCCTCTCCCCTTACTCTCTCTCCTCTACTCTCCTTGCCTCTCCTACCCTTCTCTACCTTCTCCTCTCCTCTCCTCTCCCCTTACTCTCTCTCCTCTCCTCTCCTCTTCCCTTACTCTCTCTCCTCTCCTCTCCTCTCCTCTCCCCTTACTCTCTCTCCTCTCCTTGCCTCTCCCCTTACTCTCCTCTCTTCTCTTCTCCTCTCCTCTCTTTGTCCTGCTGTCCCTTCGCCTTTCTTCCCCTCCCCTCCCCTCCCCTCCTTTCCCTTCTTTTTTATTCATATTTTTCTCTGCTTTCAGTTATAGAACCATTTATAAAACCAGCATATAAATTATAAGTCCTTAATGTGGGGGAAATCTCTGATTGATGTGGTAGAGAACCAAAGGTGCTTTGTGTAAAGCATTGCGAGTGGTGGATTTTTCGTGGTATTTGTGCACACAGATAGTATTCAACTTAACAACCATAAATGGGAACAAAATTTCTGTCATAAACCATTGTTGTTATCAGCTGAGTTGTGCCAGTCTCATGATCATTTTTACAATGGTGGTTAAGCGAGTCCACAGTCATTAAGCAAATTGTATAACTGTAACTGTGAACTCGTTCTTATGAATGGGTGGTTGTTTTTTTCTTCCAGAAACCAACAAAAAAAGTTTGTAAATTGTGATTACGTGACTGCAGGATATTATAATTAGTCATAAATGTGGCCCAGTTGCCAAGCTCCCAAACTGTGATCATGTGAATATTGGGGTGCTGCAACAGTCATAAGTGTGTGGACTGATATAACTTCAAACAGTCATTAAATGACTAGTCATAAATTGAGGACTACCCTTATGTGGGGAATACGTCCATTTCTGAGCATCACCATGGTATCTTTTTCAACCTTGTACTTTCCACAGATGCCGGGAAAACAATTCTCAAAATTATTTAAAGCATGACTGTGGGCTGCCCTCAGCAGGAATTCTGGCAATTGTAGTCCTAACCCATCGAGGAAAAGATTATAGGTTATATATTCCATATGTATACTAGTCCAAAATGGTTTAGATAACTTTTGGATTTTGCTCTGGAAAAATGGAATATGAAGAAGGAAAAGGAGGAAGAAAAGGGAAGCTCGTATACCTGGTCTCATGTGGGCCAGCTAAAGCATCTGTTTTATTTTGAACATTAACATCATTTGGCATTTCCAGACATCTTCCTTTTCTTTTTTTAACTCCAAGCTCCTGACAGGGAACCATTTTTTGCCCTCAATATGCCTCATGCATAATTCCCGGCCTAATTTCCCCATTTCTCACCACACATTTAGGCTTAATAAGTTGAAAGAACATGAAGTAAGGCACCCCATTTGATATGAATTCTCTATAAGAGCGACGTTCTTCTCAACATATGCTGCATTGTTTGAGGAAACGTTTTAGATGCCAACAGAAAGAGCCCTTGAAGGCCAAGCTTGAAATAATGTCCTACTTGTGTAAAATAAATCTGAATCTTCAAGTGCAGTAGCTGTTTATTGCCACCCAGAGTGCTATGTAGAACTGACATCAGAGAATTCCTTCTTTGCGATTCTATTCCTCTTTCTGAATGAGTTACAAATGCTTCCTTCAGCCTCTTAGTTAGCTGATCAGGGGGTTGTTTGCAGAGGAGTAAAGTGGCTTTCAGTTCAAATGGAGGCATCCTCCAAAGAAGGTTGCATTACTGAGAAGACCTAGAGAAATCAGACAAATAAATAAGCTTGGACACCATGGCAGGCCAGTCTCCTGATGGACTGGCTGGATGGTGAAATAATCAGCTGGATTGGATGGGCTGTTTGGAGCTGGTGTTGTTAATCAGGGCATTTCAGAGCCATTCATAGCCTTTTTGCTGGAAATCCTGTCAGCTGAAGAAGGCTGGCCCAAGGCAGTCACTGCTAAGGTTTCATTTTGTGAATTTCTATAGTCCCATTTTGTAAGCCAAAATTGAACTCCAGTGTTGTCAAATTAATTATAAGGAGCAACTCACTTTTTTCCTGTACAATTTTAAATCTATCTATATCTATATCTATATCTATCTATAACTAGCTATCTAATCTCTCATCTATCATCTATCTAGCTATTTAGCTATTTAGCTATCTAGTTATCTAATCTCTCATCTATCTATCTCATTTATCTCTCTCATCTCTCTCTCTCATCTATCTATCTCTATCTATCTATCTGTCTATCTATCTATCTATCTATCTATCTATCTATCTATCTATCTATCTATCTATCTATCTCCATAGAGATAGAAATAGATACACAGACACACAGACACACACACAGACACAAAGAGAAATAGAGATAGAGAGAAACAGAGATAGAGATATAAACATATATATTCTGTTTGTCTTATAAACTAAACACATCAGAGAAGGAATAAATAAGTGGAGCAGTTTAAAAAAAAAGAGAAAGATGTAAATATACCTTTTAGTCCTATTCCAGAAATGATGGCAATTGAAAATTTGATAGAACTGCAAAATTGAAATGGTAGTTTGGAAAGTGAATCTGAAGGATCAGCTTTTAATATCAAAATATGAGGTTCTGAACATTCAAAACATCTGCTTAACTAAGTTCCATATATCCACAGTTATAGTTATTGTTGCTTATTTCCTAATCTTTCCAATTTAAAATTCAGTTCTCTGATTTCTGTTTACCGTGTATGCATTTTGAAGCCGAGTTGAGCACTAGCAGAACTGTGATATGGCTTCCTAGCCTGCAGATCTTTTGCAGTATCTCCAGAAGTGATAAGGATGAAGGCACAACAGATTGTGAGTGTGGGATGGGAATAATTCACCTCTCAAAGGCCTTATTTTCAACTGTTACAGGAAGTCCTCAACTTAGAACTACAATTGGGACCAGAATTTATGTTGCTAAGTAAGGCTTTACAACCTTTTTTGCCACTGTTGTTAAATGAATCACTGCAATTGTTAACTGCAAGAGATGACCAGGCTGAGCCTGAGGGAGGAGGTCAAATGCATCATCAGTCAGGAGTCCCTGTGTGTCCACAAGAGTTTTAAGCCTGGCCTAGCTAGCCCTAGTGGACAATCCCTTAAAAATGAGCCAGCCGTGTGCTGCAGCTGCCAAAAAAGCCAACACAGTGCTAGGCTGCATTAACAGAGGGATAAAATCAAGATCAGATGAAGTGTTAATACAGTTATAATTACAAAGCCTTGGTAAGGCCACACTTGGAATCCTGCATCCAGTTTTGGTCACCACGATGTAAAAAAAGATGTTGAGACTCTAGAAAGAGTACAGAGAAGAGCAACAAAGTTGATTAGGGGACTGGAGGCTAAAACATATAAGGAACAGTTGCTGGAATTGGGTATGTCTAGTTTAATGAAGAGAAGGACAAGGGGGGACATGATAGCAGCCTTCCAATATCTTAGGGGCTGCCCCAAAGAAGAGGGAGTCAAGCTATTCTCCAAAGCAGGACAAAGGCAGGACAAGAAGCAACAGATGGAAACTAACCAAAGGGAGAAGCAACTAGAACTAAGGAGAAATTTCCTGACAGTTAGAACAATTAACTAGTGGAACAACCTGCCTACAGAAGTTGTGAATGCTCCAACACTGGAAAGTTTAAAGAAGAGACTGGACAACCATTTGTCTGAAATGGTAGAGGCCTAGGCCAGGGTTTCCTGCCTGAACATGTTCAACACTGAGATTCTTCTTCCTATCATGTTCAATTCTTAGAATTTGCATTTGAAGTGAACCTTCCAATATCTCAATATTTAACACAACTCCAAAAAAAGTCTACTCTCATCTTCTTCAGACTTTGTGAAGAGCAGAAGGTCCACTGCAGGTGGCAGCACCTGCCTGCATCTCAGCTGAGGAAACCTCTCAGAATGAAGAGATTATCAGCATTGTAACAAGGTTCATTCTCTCAATAATACACCAACATTATTTAACAGGAGCAAGATTGTCAGGAGAATATAAACAATGCCTACCCTGAACGACCACCTCCCCAAACTCTCAGCTCAGACAGAAGGAGAGGATCCTTTGAGGCAGGATAATTCTTTTGCATTTTAAGAGATATTAATAGATATTGTTAAAAAACTTTTTTTTTAAAAAAGTACTTCAACATAATAGCAGGGCAAGACAACAGCGAGAAAATGGTGAATGGGCGATGGCCATTAAAAATGTATTAAAACGTGTATTCCTTGAAACTGGAATAAAAAGAAAAGAAAGCCCGATATGCAATATTCTTCTGTAAGGACAGAAAGAAAGAAAAAAAGTGGGGGGTAGAAGGGGGCTACAAGGTTTAGAAAGTTGACAATAAATAAAAGAGCTCTCTTGGGGACAAAAGATGAGGCTTGGGACTATGAGGGTGTAAACAAATGACAGAGATCCTAAGCAAAATGCAGCAACTGCATTTAATCATCTGAATCAAATCCAGCTATTTTGCTTCCCAGAATTCCCTCCTTTGGGCCAGAGGCTGTTCTTACTTTTGAGTAAATGCCCAGAGGATAACAGGAAACCTCCTAGATAAATATAAAGTGTTTAAATAGACAAGAGAGATTTTTAGTGACAAAATCAACCCTGCATTGGCAGTCATTTCCCCTTTTTAAAAGTCGCTTCTAAGTTAGCAAATGGAGAGGAGAGGAGAGGAGAGGAGAGGGGAGGGGGAGAGGACAAGAGAAGATGAGAGGAGAGGAGAGGAGAGGAGAGGAGAGGAAAGGAGAGGAGAGGAGAGGAGAGGAGAGAAAGGAGAGGAGATGACAAGAGAAGATGAGGAGGAGAGGAGAGGAGAGGAGAGGAGAGAGGAGAGGAGAGGAGAGGAGAGAAAGGAGAGGAGAGGAGAGGACAAGAGAAGATGAGAGGAGAGGAGAGGAGAGGAGAGGAGAGGAGAGGAGAGGAAAGGAGAGGAGAGGAGGACAAGAGAAGATGAGAGGAGAGGAGAGGAGAGGAGAGAGAGAGAGGAGAGGAGAGGAGAGGAGAGGACAAGAGAAGATGAGATGAGAGGAGAGGAGAGGAGAGGACAAAGAAGATGAGATGAGAGGAGAGGAGAGGAGAGGAAAGGAGAGGAGAGGAGAGGACAAGAGAAGATGAGAGGAGAGGAGAGGAGAGGAGAGGAAAGGAGAGGAGAGGACAAGAGAAGATGAGATGAGAGGAGAGGAGAGGAGAGGACAAGAGAAGATGAGATGAGAGGAGAGGAGAGGAGAGGAAAGGAGAGGAGAGGAGAGGACAAGAGGAGAGGAGAGGAGAGGAGAGGAGAGGAGAGGAGAGGAGAGGAGAGGAGAGGATAAGAGAAGATGAGATGAGATGAGAGGAGAGGAGAGC